>NC_135691.1:13040516-13157072 GCF_964276395.1 Gasterosteus aculeatus | reverse complement strand
ACTTGTGTGAATGTTTATGTTGGCTTTTCTTTGGCGGTTTGCTTCCCGTAGCTGTATGTCGGTGCAACATGCTTTGAATTACATTCCAAGGAGCTCAAATAATTGCTAATGCGATTATGTATTTCCCCCCCCCCCACACACACACACACACACAACGTTAATGCAGCGCAGAGGAGGACACGGGCTCCGTATCTGGTGTCTCACGGTTTGGAAACACGGTGTGTACATTATACCGCACATCCATATGGAAGACGTTGACATCTGGCCCAGAACATCTCCGTCATTGTGAAACAGCCAGCAGCTCCTGGAGTACCACGAGAGACACGACCAGGACAACGTGTGACGTGGGTTGAGAGATCCAAGGTCTTGGCGAGTAGCGTGTTGCTCATCAGCCTCAAACTCGCTCTGTGCAGCGGCCACGTTAAGGGCGGCGAAGCTCAGAGAACACCGGCCAATTTGTCGTAATGAATTGAATCAGACTGAACAAGCTGTGAAAGGCTTTTTACCGACTTCAAAGAGCTTTTAGCTCGACGGCATGTGGGCGCGACGTCCTCTGCCCTCCTGCCTGAGACACTCCTGCAGCGCTGCGATGGACTCTACAGTCCATTGTAAATTGAGCGTTTCAAAATCCACCGGCTGAAAGGGTCCTTTTTTTTTTATAGTAAATACGCATTTTGTAGATTTTCTTCCCAAAATACACAACCAACATCTTGATGTCTTGTCTCTCAGGGCGCGCAAATTAGTCATGACATTTAAAAAGGTTTACAATCAGCGTCCTGTCTGTCAGTATGCGATCGCTCAACTGATTGTGAGGGAAGCATCCGTCATTGAGACTCAGCAACGATTAATCTCAGAGATCATTTCTCTGCATATCTATCAGGGAACAAATGCCATGTCACCAACTGGATTACACCTGTAAACGTCACCATGTTGTGTCTGTGGGGGAATATTTGGTATTGCATCGTAGTGCTTCTTCGGTTCAAACACAAACTGACTGAACTTTCTAAGAAAATCTGATGTTTTCATATATTAAATAAATGAGAAATGTAAATCGCACCAAAGTAAGTTTTTTATATTGTACTCTAGTTACTTTTAATTGAATAATCTGAAAATATGCTATTTTGTGGCATAACTTGTTATGAGCTTGTTAACATAACAAAAGTTACAAAATAGAGTCTTCTAACAGGCCACCTCTATAGTTGAGTCAACTGAAACCACATAGCAAGTATAGCGTTGTGGTTTTCAAAAGAAACCACAGTGATTGCTGGAAGCAAACAATGGAAAAGTGTATATTCTCATTGATTGTCCTTCGGTAACAACTGAGCTCCCAGGCTTCGACGTGCAGCGTGTGTGGTCTCCATCTACAGCTGCTGGGGAAACAGCCTGGTCTGCTTTACGTTTTGTTCTGGAACCTCAATGGGAAGGTGTGAAGGATCCAGAGCTCACCTCTCCGCTGTGCCCCCAGATTGAACCCGAGCAGGTGATCTCTCTTGTTCTCGTCTCTAAGCGAGTGTGCAAGACATTTGCTGTTCCTAAAGCAGTGAGCAGGAATTTTTCTTGGCTTGGCTTCTGTTGTGTGTTTAACCGACGCGGCACACAGCATTTCGGGTGTGAGGAGGGCAGAGCGGTGATGGTTGGAGACTGAGGTTGGTAGCGGGTTCTGAGCTCAGACAATACGTTGGGAAACGTTGTCTCTCCTCTGGGGAAAGTGTCAAAGGTCACTGAAAGAACAAGGAAGGGAAACCCCGCTGGGGACCAACCTGGAACGACGGTGCTTCCCACTGCTGCGGCGTAACATCTTTTTTTTTTTCTGTCAGCGTGGCGATATCAGCTGTCCTCTTTCTCATTTAAAGGTTTTTTCTTTGTCAGTTGAAATTAACATGTCACTTTTTATATTCCAGCAAAGACAGAAACAAATGTGTGTTGGTGGTTTCGTTAACTTAACTGTCATCACCATGACACGTAGAATTATTTGAAATGTAAATCAAAATATTATTAGCGTGAAAGAGTGAGGTCAACAGCAGCTGCAGCGGAGAACACAGGACAGGTTGCTGAGAAACTGATAAATGAGATAAAATGCCCCAGTGTAGTCTGAGGGAGCACTCCTCCAAAAACAATCAAAATAAATGCAGCTGAGCCATTTTAATCTGCAAGCATTCTTCTTCCTTGAAACTGCTGCCGGCGTTACCCACAATGCAACTCCACTTTCCGAGAGTTTGGTTCGGAGGTTTGGGTCTGCTGGGCTTATAGCAGCTAATATCGCCTCGGAGCACTTTGCCATAAGCAAGCCTGAGGAGCGGATTCTATCAGACTTTGCACATCTCCCCGCGGAGACACAACAGGATTCATACAACCTTTTCCCACATGTGCACAGTAGTTACACACTGAACCTGTAAACACACTTAGATGCGTAAAATCAATGGAATTTGCCTAACGACACCCCTGAAGTGCACCAATTATAGCATTCATCTATTTTGTTGATTTAATCCTTACACGAAAAAGGAAATGCGGAGTGTTGAGTTTGCCAGAAAACCAGCAAATAGTTGAGCACACAGCTTCCTACATGACACATATTGGTCTTGCTTGATTAATATATAAAACCATTTTAAATGTGTATCAAAATTAGACCACAGATAGATATTAAAGTTGTATTGTACTTCTCTTTCAACTCTTTGCAAGTGTAACCATTTTATGATATTGTTTTCTGTCCTGTGGTGTTAATGTTCCTTATATCGGTGCATCTTGTCCCTGTTCACCATTCAAGACTAACTGCTCCAAGTTAAGGACAACTTTGAGTTCCTGTCTGTCATTTGAAGGAATCCAGGCTTATCAGTATCCCTCCATCGGGATCAGCCTTTGCTGTAAACACAATTAACAAAATATTTGCATGAGAATAACCTTGCTCTATTGTGCTCCCTGGGTAAGCAGGATGTTTTGGAGGAACGGGCCTCTACAAGAATCGCAGCTGTCCAGAGCTCTCAGTCTTGACTGGCAGCCAGGATCGACTGCCTCCGCCCTGTGAAATCCTTCTCACAGAATTTCGTGTTGCCGGTTCAGATGTCTGTGGTCCCGCCCGGAAAAGGGAGTCATGATTAAATTGAAAATATGTTGGCGTTCAGGTGTTTTTTCTTGCTGCTGAGTTCGCCCTTGTACAGTCCTCCAGGCCTCGTTCGCTGTGCTAGAGAAATGCCACCTTTAATACATATTGCGTACTGCTCTCATCACGCAAGGATTCAAAAAACACAAAACAACAACGCTGGCTCTGATTTGAAGAATGGTCATCATTTGCCTGCATTAAATGCTAAGCCACTCTCTCCACCCGCGACTGAGTTTTTATAACCAATGATATGCAGGCGGTGCATAAGTCACAGAGGCATTTTTATTGATGATAGACTGTCGGTGTGAAGTCTGACTAAAGTGCTAATGGCACCCTGGGGTGACTCGGGTTCGGTAATGACGTTCTCGGCCGGGCATATTAACCAGGCACAAGTCAGCAAACCGATGGCGCCGGTGATGAATCAGGCGCAGACGTTGGGGCGTTGGAGCTGTTTCTGGGGTGGAAGCGTAAGGGACAGATTGCCACACTGTTGTAAATGCAATGAACAACGTGCAGTTTGAGCTGTTGTCGTGTTGGATTTCAGATTCCTGGTGGGTTCGGGAGATTTGACAGCCCGCCAGCCGCTCTGTCAAAACCACTGGGCCCTGACTGACCTGCGTAATATGAATCTAATGCAGTTGCTGTGTTTGCTACTGCAGGTCTAGTGATTGGCTTTTCTATGACTCCACCCGTCCTCGACGGCTCCAAAGAAGACCTGGTGATTCCAGTCAGGGAGACGCTCACCATTACATGCAGGTATGTGGCCGTTTGGGAATGCGTACGTGATCTCGCGCATGACTGTTTTGTTAATTTAATTCAAATCGACCCAAAGACGCCAGGAGAGATTCATGGTTTTTTGATGCATTGCTGTGGTAGAGAGTAATTGCATTTGCCCAAGTTCAAATTCTAGATACTTTAAGTCATATTTCTTGTCACTTTTGTAATATTACCTTTTACGTTTCTTTCAATAATGGTTCAAAAAAAGCAGATATTAGAAAAGCAAGTATAATTGAAATAGTTTTGACCCCAAAAGAAGGAGAATTATGACTAAAACCTTGCTTTGGTCAAAGTCCCCACAGTGTTGAACAATAGTTAATAATACGGTTGGTAACATTTTCTGCCCAAATACTACAATACGTTATTGTAACTGCTTTCCAGGGCAACAAAGCACAAGTGATCATTAGTTATTGATGATTTAAGACGCCATCACTCCTTCTTTCTTTATTTCGAAACCAACTTCTGAAGTCCACCCAGATGTTGGATTGAATGGATTTGACCTGGGATTTGCTAATGCATTGTATTTTCAATTTCTGATGTTACCTTTGGAGAATCAAGCAAAACGCCCGTTGATTCTAGTATGTTGGAGATGTTTGTTCATCTGAAAAAGAGGCCAATTTATAATAAAATCAGCTCAAATGTTAATGCTGCCGTAAGCTTTCAGTTTTTTTCACCCAAATATTGATTTCTTCTATTCGTAACGTCTGTTTTTATTCAACCGTTGCTCAGAGGTATTTTTTCCTCTTTCAGTTGTCAGTCTGCTTGAGCCAAAATAACATGTTCTTGTAAAGTGGACTCCCTGAAAGGGCCATTCAACCCATAGAGCGCAGCTCTCTGACTCTACCCAATCAAGTTTTTGATGCAAAAACATGCAAACATTTCATGGATTCAGCTGCTCAAATGTGGGTTTGTGTTTCTTTGTGTTCTAAATAAAAGTATAAAACAAAACGTTATGTTTTAACAGACCCTACAATTAATCGCATCGTTAACGTATATCGCATTGTTATCAATCAAGTATTATCGGGAGATGGATCATTGGTTGCAGTTGATGTGGCCCTAATTCAAAATAATTATTTTGAAAAATAATTATTTTGAATTAGGGCCACGTCAACCAGCTTCAACACAAAAATTCTGCTTCATAACTTCATATGAAATCGTCTTGTTAAAAAAATGAGAGCTCCTATCCCTCAAACAATCTCAGTCCTGCATTTTGTGTGCTTCGTGTCTCAGATGGAAACCAGTCAGTTCAATTGAATTTCATTGAAGAAGAATGAAGGAAGGAGCACAGGCGGAAAATGTGTATAACCTAAAACACCCACTATCCATAGCGCCTTATTTCACATAAGGAAAAAATCTGCAAAAGATTTAGCCAATTCCATATGAGAATAAGACCCTATCTTACGAGACACACGGAGATGTTTTTGTTCTAAAACAAAGCCGACACTAATTTAAACCAAGTGGGATATAAATTCACCCATAATGACCATCTTTTATCCATATGACATCACTGCTGCGCTGCCTGCTGCCAAGCTGTCACTCCATTGGCCGTTTTGTGTTTTGCGTGCAGAAAAAAAAAGAAGAAGAATGTCTTTGGAAAGCTGATGATACCTTTGGACATTTTCCAGCACAGGTCTTAAATAGTTGTTTGCGTGTAAACCTCATGTTGCCATCGCCACTGAGAATCTCAGGGGGAGTTGAAGTTTAATTTCAGACAATTTCATTTTAACAATGTACAATCTTCTGGGATGAATGTTTGTATAATAACCCTGTGAATACTTTCATTACCCTCTGAGATTTTCCTGCTTTCATTTCAAGTCATCGCATTCTGGTACTGTCTGCAGATGTGGGCATTTGCGGTGGTTGGAGGCAGGTGGTGAAAGCGTGCATAGCTGATATCTGTTTTCAGGCTTCCATTATGATTCCCCTCCATCTCGCTCATAAAGCCCGCGGGTAACATAAACCAGCCGTAACTGAATTTATGTGACAAAAAGCACAAAGCAAACACGGATGTGTGGAAGCACTGAGAATTTCACCCGTTACACACACACACACACACACACACACACACACACGCAAACACACACACACACACACACACACACACACACACACACGCAAACACACTGGTGTTTGCTAACATGCACACAAATACTCCTCAATTATCGCGTGGCTGGAAAAATGCGAAAGTGAATGTGAATGATACAGATACCAAAATATTGCTGTTGTTTAAGATACTTAAACTCCACATGTAAAATCTGGCTTAAAATTGGTTGAGTATTCGTATTTCAAAGCTCTTGTTGGGACTGATATCATGCTGGTGGATGACGATCTGTCTCCCCAAAGCCGTCGTTACATTGCGCTTAACGTTTCCTCAGGGGGGAGCACACCCTGGCCTGGACCTGGCCCGATCCCACTCTGGCGGGACAGGAGCTGACCGGCCGTCAGGACCAGCTGCCGACCACCAGGGCCCCCGGTCAGAGGGTCGCCTTGGTCAGCGAGTGTCCGGGGCAGCCGGGGAGGCCGTACTGCAAGAGGCTGGTCCTGGCCGGGGCGAAGGCCGACGACACGGGCTACTTTCGCTGCTACTACAGAGATGTCAAGGACATCATTATCGGCACCACTGCCGTCAGCGTTTATGTGTTCGTCAGGGGTGAGTCACATTCCCCACAAACCCACACAAACACTGTGCTGATGAAGTTAAACAAAACGTCCCCGTCAGGTTTTCTTTTTTTTTCTTTTAGCAAACTCATTTCCAACCGTGAGTTTCTATCAAGAAATCCATTTCACATGCAGTGAGTCTGCAGTTTGAATGTCATTTTGTTTGAATAGAGCCTTATTCATCTCTGCCTGACCTGGTCTGCAGCTCTTTGGCTTGGCTGGGTGGACACTTTTGTCTTCAGTTTCTCTTTTCCTTGGGAGGTTCACAAGAAAAACAGAACTGCCCAGAGGTCCTTCTGAAACTGATCTGCTTTTTTACTGTGACTTCATTATCACAGCTGCATTAGAAGCTGGGCCGGAACTGAAGATGCAAAGTGTTTGATAGAGATAGGAATTAACAACTTGACGCCTTTTTAAAAAATATATAAAGAATATGTTATTAATTACATTTTGTTAAAATAAAGAAGCAGCCCACCTTTTAATTGACCTTCTGATGAGACTTTTTATCCATTCTGCGGTGTCAAATCTGAAAAGACCTGCCCTATAAAATTGGTTTCGCGGCCAATATTTTTCTCCTCTGGTCTCACACTGTCTCATATGTCATTATCATTCAGAGCCATCACTCCTTCTTTCTTTATTTTGAGGCCAACTGTAGGACTCGTTTAATTTTGTGTAGCCCAAAATCGCAAATTGCAAATTTGCCTCAGAGGGCTTTACGGTCATGCGAAGTGTGGCTTCTTATTTCATATTTCCTTCTCTCACCTCGCTTAAGAAAGAAAAGCAGCTGAAGGAGTGAATGGGGAGAGTGGGAGAGACTCGTGATTGTCATGTAAGGGAATCCTACGTACCAGTCCGCTCAACCGAAACGCCTTTTTATGGCCTCTGACAGGGTGCCAAAACAGTTTCCCCAGACCCAACCGCGGGGCTGATAAGGAACAGATGAGATTGCAGCCATAAATTAGCCCCAGCATGTGGCGCGATGGGAAGCAATGTGTGTGGATTGAGTTAGACAGGCAGACGTCGGCCCTTTACTCTGCACACTCTCATCTGAACACCGGCACACACATAACTGTAGTGGTCTTCTCCAAGACAAATGAGTGCAGATAATACCTGCGCTCATTTATTGTGAAGAACTTAAGCTGCGAGGAGTTTAATATTTCTGTTACCTGTGTGTATTCAGACCACCGCGGGGAAGAAATACAAACCTCAAGATGGGAACTAATGTTTGGCTTTGCCGCAGATTGAAGACAAAGCCCTAAAAAACACCCGGAAGAAAATAATATTAAAGGCTTGTCGTGAGAAAAAATAAATGAGAATAAAAGTAATCACACAACATGTCTGGCTGCTGTACAAAGGTTGCTGTTAAGAGATTTTTATAGTGTAGGAATACAAGGATTTCTAGATAACCGCTGCAACGCAAATTGATGAAACATTTGCTTTGATGTCTCCCAAAGTCCCCCGCATCTCTATCTACCGCTGTTCATAGCAGGAACAAACCACTCGGCTCGACATAACAGCAGTTCTAAATGCTATTTACCAAGACGGACTGTGAGGTTCCTTTACACTCTAATCACAACACAATGCACATGTGGGGCTGTCGGGCCGTGATGTTACCTCCGGCAACAGGTGAAATCAGGTTCACCCTTTAACCGCTCCCTGTTTCCATCTGCACACAGACCCCGAGCAGCCCTTCCTCAGGCCACACAGCTACAACGGGGGGACCGCTTTAATTTTAATCAGCCGCTTCTCCACCCACGTGGTAGTGCCCTGCCTGGTCACGGTGCCAGATCTGAACGTCACTCTCCTCGCGGTTTGTACTCGCTCACCCTCTGTTCTTGCAACGCAAGCTGTCAGATGCTTTAATTCGTCCATTTGACGTGGAGCAATGAATGTGTTTCCTCTCAGTACCCCATGGATTTGGAGGAGGAAGTGGCAACATGGGACAACAAGAGAGGCTGGTCCATTCCCCGACAGATCGTGGACAGTATGCCGATGATCATTGGATTTCTGTGTGTCGCCACACTGGGAGGCAAAGAGTATAAATCTACCCCCTTCCTGATCCACATGACAGGTAAAAGCACCTCGTCGCATTCTCCACTTGTGTTCCAGTAAAACACATTGACGGTCCAATACAAGCCTTAACTGCAGCAGATACAAATACTGAACCGACAATATTCAAACTAAATATGAAGCTCCAGTCGTGTTAACAGGGAAATTAAAAAGTTTATAGCAGCAAGTGAGCCAATTACACCGAATGCTGACACTTTGAAAGATTTTCTTTCATTGTGTCTGTTCCCCAAAAGAGTAAAAAACCTTTTTATATGGGAACGTGGGCCATTATGCCAGCAGAGAGGGATGGTATGATTAAATTGTACAAAACGAAAATGAAGAGATGTGAATGTTGAGGTTCCCATCTGCTGCGACTGAACTCTGAGGCACCCACAGTCTCTTTTTTTTCGCGAGATCACCCACCTCTCACCTCAGAGGGCGAAGGGAAACCCAAACTCGGCGCTGCCGAGCCAAACGTAACAGCATCAGTCAGAGGAGAAACCCGCAGGGAGTCTTCACTTCAAGCACTAATGGAGCGTTTAAAAAATCAGGCAATCACAGCCTGCTGCACAGACATCAAGACAGTATGTTTGTTTGTTTTTTTGAATATCAGAGACACTGGCCAGTGTCAAAACCTGCTTTTTTCCTGACATGTTGGATTAAGGTTTCTCCATATTCCAGTTTAGTTTTCTTCACTCATCTGTGGCTTGACACATACAGCCGTGGCCAAAAGTTTTGAGAATGACACATGTATTGGTTTTCACAAAGTGTGTGGCTTCAGTGTTCTTAGATCTTTTTGTAAGATGTTACTATGGTATACTGAAGTATAATTACAAGCATGTAATACGTGTCAAAATATTTTATTGACAATTACATAGAGTTTATGCAAAGAGTCAATATTTGCATTGTTGACCCTTCTGCAATTCGCCCTGGCATGCTGTCAATTAACTTCTGGGCCACATCCTGACTGATGGCACCCTATTCCCGCATGATCAATGCTTTGAGTTTGTCAGAATTTGTGGGTTTTTGTTTGTCCGCCCGCCTCCTGAGGACTGACCACAAGTTCTCAATGGGATTAAGATCTGGGGATTTTGATGTATTGTTCCCCGAGCCACTTAATTATCCCTTTTGCCTTATGGCAAGGTGCTCCATCATGCTGGAAAAGGCAATGTTTGTCACCAAACTGTTCTTGGATGGTTGGGAGATGTTGCTCTCGGAGGACATTTTGGTACCATTCTTTATTCATGGCGGTGTTCCTAGGCAAAATTGTGAGTGAGGCCACTCCCTTGGCTGAGAAGCAACCCCACACATGATTGGTTTCAGGATGCTTCACTGATGGCACGACACAGGACCGATGGTGGCGCTCACCTTTTCTTCTCCAGACAAGCTTGCTTCCAGATGCCCCAAACAACCTGAAAGGGGATTCATCAGAGAAAATGACTTTACCCCAGTCCTCAGCTGTCCGAATGAATATTTGTGCCATTCTCAAAACTTTTGGCCACGACTGTACATGGAAATAGCGCAAGCTTGGAACGACCTGCTTTCCCATAGTACAATGGCTCCCATATTCCAAAAGGAAAGTCTTTTCCTAAGGACCCGTGAGAAAGGAAAAACTGCTGACGATGTCACCGTGACCAGTCTCACCGTCTCTCTGATCCCACCTCCCTCCTTTTTTCCTCTTTTCTCGCACAGGAAGCCTGATTTACAATGTCACGCTGTTTCCGGAGGACACGGTCGAGCTGATAGTGGGGGAGGCCTTCACCCTGAACTGCACAGCAATGGTGGAGTTTAACGCCGGAGTGAACATGCAGTGGTCTTACCCTGGCAAACAGGTACGTGGCAGCATCAGCCGGTCTCGCGTTAAACAGCACTAATACGTGAAAACCTGAGTTTCATTTCTCCCGCTCTAGTCAAACAGTTTGGAGGACTCCAGGCCTCTCCGCGAAGCTCTGTCTCACGCCACGCAGGCCGTTAGCATCCTGACCATCCACACTGTCAACGTCACCGACAGCGGCCTGTACAGCTGCAAAGTCACCACCACGGACGAGACAAAAACCCAACAAACTCTGGTCAGAGTTTATGGTGAGCAGAGCACTGACCCAGAAGAGTTCCTGTTGTTCAATAGATTACTCTAAATGACATAGTGAATCTGCGTTTGCACAAAATAAGAAGAATAAATCTATGTTAGCAGCTGTGAGGCTGTAATTGAGCGACTACTTTTTGAATGAAAAGGTAAGGGGTCACCAAAATGTATCATGAGGGGCGCATGAATGTTTTTGGTGGATTTTGTTCAGCTTTGATACTGTAAATAAGTGAATTTCTCTACTTGCAGAAAAGCCATTTATCAGCCTCAACTACAGAAATGGACCAGTGGTGGAGTCCACTGCCGGCCAGAAGTCGTTCAAATTACACGTTAATGTGTCTGCCTTCCCCGCACCTAAAACACAATGGTGAGATGAGACTGTGGTGTCACATTACATTTAATGGGTGATTTCCAAAAGCATGACTATGGCCTGGGGTTTATAGATCAGCTTAAGAAGCAAATCAACTCAAGGGGGTGTCCTCTAAATGTGGCAACTGCGCCTTGTGTGCAGGTATAAAGATGGAAAGCAGATAAATCTCAAAGGGTTCAGGGTGAAAAAGATGATGCACCCTGATCATGCTTTGGAGATTAAGGACGTGTGTCAGGAGGATTCTGGGCTGTACACGGTGGTGGCGAGGAACAACGCTGCTGGACTGGAGAGGAGGCTCAACATCACGCTCGTTGTCAACGGTAACTAGTCTGACAGTCTGTGTACCCTCGGTGGAGATCACGTCAGATATTGGTGTCTGTGGAAAATACAAGCCAGGGAAAAACAATCCTGAAAAATGACTGATATTCCGTTGACGTTCTGTTGACCTCTATTAAACACAGAAAGCTGTCCCTTTGCATGTCCTCTGTGAGTCACACATGCAGGTCTGGGCCGCTGAGATATGCTCTCTTGGTGGGGTGATTGATTGGCTGTCCTCTGATCCAGTCCCCCCACAGATCCATGAGAAAGAAGTGGCGGATCCGTCCAGTCCGTACCCCAGTGGCAGCAGCCAGACGCTGACGTGCACCGCGCACGGCTTCCCGGCTCCCAACGTCAGCTGGCAGTGGAGGGCCTGGGGCCCGTGTGTCCTCAACAGCACTCGGAGCAGACCGTAAGAAAGCGCACACACCACCGACTCTAACCAGTGTGGATTGAAGGGGATAAGAAAGAAGAGAGGAGTGGGATGCGGCGCGTGAAGCGGCAACTAAGAGGACGAGTGTGAAATCGTCCGCTAGCTCTGAGTGAAGAGGAGAGGGAGGAGATGAATACAAGAGCTGGCAAGGAAAGAAATGTGGTGTGGTGGATACAAAGAGCAGGGATAAAGAGGAAGGTGGAGTAGGAGTAAACAGAGGATTGGCCATTGTTCAGCTCTGACGTTACGGTCTTCCTTTCCGACGTACATACGCTTCTCCGGTGCCTCTTCTCCCCTTCTTTGTCTCCACTAAATCCCCTGTGTTGTCAACTTTAATGCCTTTAATATCCCTCCAATACTGACTCGCCTCCACCTTCGTCCAAGGCTTCCTTTTTGAAGTGGTTGATGTTCTCTTGACCTTTCCACGTGAGCATTCGATCACAAATCTACAATCACAATAACACAACAGTGACCGGTTGATGTGAACTTTGGCCCATAATGTCCAATACATGTTCTGCCTCATGTACATTTCATGTGACATTTCACTGAGGCATGGCTATGTTGACCTTTTCTTCATACAGTAAACAACACATTTCCTGTTCTTTTTTTTGGTATTAGATTTAAAAGGTACATTTGACCCACATGTAGTGAACTCCACCTGTTCGGCTTGATTGTTTTCAGTGACATTCTCTCAAAAGTACTTGTAATTTCATAGAAGAGGACAGGTGCAGCATTCAATTCCTTTCTAACTTGCAGATTCTTCATTTATCCTTAAAAGATCAGTCTGAACAAAAAAAAACATTTGTATTATGAGTACGTTGAAGAATTTTAATTCCATTCCATTTCCTCAAACAGAAGATATTAGTGGTTATTAAGGCTTTTAGAAAGTCTCTGGGACACACATGCACACATGCAAGTGGCAAAAACAAGGATGTGAGTGTGTGAAATATTCTGGGGGAATCAAAACAGGTTAAATCATCCCCAAATTTCACAAATAATTGATTTGTGCACATGTGTAATACTATTTTTTATTTTTTATTTTAAGCATGTGTCTGTTTTTAAATTATGTAGATTGTAAAATGGAATTGAACCGATTTACCTTCTGCTCAAATTTGAGCGTTGCCTTTGGGAGGAAATATGAAACTAAAATTTAATTTCGCGTTTCATTAGTTCTTTTATGATGTTATGTTCAGTCTATGGATCTTCATAACACAAATTGATACCATCGTTTTTTTCCATTAGTTGTAGGACGCGTCACAATTACCTTGGATGTAATGTTCAGGTCTGAAATGTTCAGGTCTGACAAAAAAAAAAAACATCTCATACCCTCTCACAAAACCTCAGGTTTTCCACCCTGTGCTACGCATGTCAATGAGGGGAGATGTCATGAATGTGTCTCTGTTTTTATCCAGGACCGGACGGGACAGGAGGGGCCGCAGCGGCAGCATCGCAGACTGTCAGAACTGGCAGGAAATTCAGTTGGAAAACGCCACGAATGAAATCGAGTCCATTGACACTTCGGTCGAAGTGGTGGATGGCCGACAAAAGGTTCATCACAGCGTTTTCATGAATACAAATCACAGCACAACGACATTATTCTTGAATGACAGTTCCATGAAAGAATGACTATGATTATAAATAGGACGCATCCCAGACTAGAAGACATTTATATAAGTGGGTTGTGATGTTTTCATCTAGACATCCCGTTTTCTGAGCTCCATAACAATATTTGTCAATCACAAACCATTTCCCCAGTAGAAATATTTAGAATCGTCTTCCTCTGCAGACTTCCTGAAAGGACTGGCCAGAAACGCAGCCAGACACACACATGCAGGAGGCGCTTGTGCACATACACATCCCGGTACATTTGTAAACCACATCCATCAGGGCAAATTTACACACGACCACTAACAGCAAAGTCCTGTAATTCATCAGTCCCACTTGTTTTTAGAAAATGTGTGTTTCCTCCTGATGAAGTTTCCTCCCTCACCTCACAGATAGTGAGCAGGCTTCAGATCACCAACGCCAGTGTTTCTGTCATGTACAAGTGTTCCGCTGAAAACAAAGTCGGCAAAGATGAGCGGCTGATCTACTTCTATGTCACTAGTGAGTATGTCGGGTTAGATTTCACCAGGGATTTAACAACAAAACGCCCCACAAAAGAATGAATGATTGAATGTCTGTCCCTTCTTGTGTTGTGCACGTAGGAGTGCATATAATTGTGAGATTCCCCCCCATTAGAATATTGGGGAAAACAATTTGTGGTCCTCACAACACTGGAAACTTGTGTCAGTCGATTTGTCGTTTTGACGAAACCAACCAACCAATAAAAATAAATAAAAAATTCATCTACGTGTCTCGGACAAGCCTCTGTCGTGCGGTCACCTAACCACTCCACCTCCCCTTTGCCTTCAAAGCCATCCCCGAGGGGTTCAGCGTGGACGTGCAGCCCTCGGATAACCCTTTGGAGGAGGAGAAAGTGTCCCTGTGCTGCAGCGCCGACAATTACACCTACGAGCAGCTGCAGTGGTACCGCCTTGACCCCAAGGCCCTGCAGGACGAGCAGGGCAAGCACCAGGAGCTGGACTGCAGGAGCGTGCACCGATACGCGCGCGCCCTCACCGGCCGGCTCTCCTTCCAGGACCTGTCCAACAGCTGGGTGCTGGACCTCACCTTCCCCGCCGTACGGCTGCAGGACGAAGGTCATTATGTGTGTGAGGCTCAGAGCAGACGCAGCGGGGAGAAACAGTGCCTGTTCAGATACATCTCTGTGAAAGGTGAGTGATAAAATGTGCACACACACGCCGCCCAGCGCGGCGAGAAGTGTCTCCCTCGACCACAGCTAACTTCAGACAAAAGCTCAGCATCTGGTGGCCAGAAACACACACTCTCACACACACACACACACACACACACACACACACACACACACATACAGGATTTGCAGTGAAACCGAGATGCCGAGGTCTGCCGAAATGTGCGCACTCACAAAGCCCTGAGTGGCCCGAGATGGAGAAAGTAGTTTGTTTTATCGCATCGAATCGACTCTAAAAATCCTTTAAAACCCGTTGTGCGTTCACACTCCATGGTTTGCACTGTTATATTAAAGCCCCTCTCCCTGTTCTTCTCCCTGTCCACAGCCCCGGAGGCGCCTCGCTACAAGCTCAGCCTCACCAACCAGACAGTGAACGTTACCGAGTCGCTGCGGATGGAGTGCGACGCGGAGGGCAGACCGCTGCCCCGCCTCTCCTGGTTCAAAGACAACCAGCCTCTCCACCAAATGTCAGGTGCCTGAACACAACACAACCCTGCGACCGCTGTTACTCACAATGACTGCCCCGCTCGGCCTGGCACACACAGCCACCCACCCACTGGTGATATTGAAGAGATTTGTCAAACTTCGGCAGTGACAAGAAACACTTGCGGCTATGGTCTCTCTGCACACACACACACACACACACACACACATAAAAAACCCTGCAGGCCGATAGACACAGCTCATTAGCTTTCTTAGCGCACATCTCTTCTTCTCCACATCTGATGGAGATTAGGAGGTGGGAAGGGAGGAGGCGGGGAGGGGGGTTCAGTATGGAATATGGGTTTGAGTGACAGCCGATGCTCTGGGATCACTCAGAGGGGCTGCTGGGACATGCGACTCCACAGGGGAGGGTTGTAAATGAACACTGTGGATCGAAGTCCAGAGGTGTGACAAGAATTCTGGTTGTTGAAAAAGGTGCTGGGTTTATGATGTGAGAGGTGAAGTGAAGCAATGAAGTGAGTCTGTGTGCGTGTCACTATTTAGGGATCCAGCTGCAGGACTCCAACCGCACGCTGAGTATCCAGCGGGTCACGGAGGAGGATGCCGGTCTTTACACCTGCACCGCCTGCAACCAGCGCGGTTGTGTCCACTCCTCAGCTGCCGTCCAGGTCATCGGTGAGTCAGCCACACACACACACACACACACATGCCGAAGACACCCGAATCCACTCACACACACTCTCACCGCTGACATTAGTTTTCTGGAGGGCACTCAGGCCCGACATCACAGTTCCCTCTCCTTGTGTACACACTGGTGTTAGTCATTCACGGCACACTGTTCACTGCAGCTGTAGTAGTGATGCTTTGTGCTGTCGTGTAAAAGCTCTCCACAGTCCAAATCAACATCATTGACTGATACATACTCCGAATGAATAATTGGTATGGAATGACTAATGGCTGAACTAAAAGACTGTTTAACACAGTTGACGCAGTCTAAAGAGCTCAAAGCAAGGAGCTTGTATTACGTAATGGAGCCTGCAGCTGGTAAAGTGCGATGCACTCAAGGGGAGATTAAATGACGACCTGTTCATTGACATGGTGGGTTTATAAATCAATCAATTTGTTATCTTTTTTTTTTTCTTTCTATCAAGGTTCCAGTGACAAGGCCAATGTAGAGATTGTAATCCTCATCGGGACGGGAGTCATCGCTGTTTTCTTCTGGGGATTGCTCATCCTGATCTTCTGCAACGCAAAGCGGGTCAGAGGGTGCCACTTTTCACTGCGTGTGTGTCGTGTGTTCGTATCCTTGGGTTTGTGAGAGATACTGACCAGCTGTCGCAGTACTTGGACCTCTGACCCACAACATGTCTGTTGGCGTTTGAGCACAACTTGTTTGATCTTCAATGGAGTGTGCAGTTCAGCAGCTATGTTATGCATATCTGCCGGGAGCAAGTCCAATTAGTCAATGCACATCCATAATGAGGCCCAAGTTTCTTTTTATTTTTCCTCACTTGGTCACTTGTTAGTTCATCCCCCACAGCTGAAACTCGCAGTGTGGTGCGGCCATTAACAAATAATCAAAAGATGACCGGTTATCCAGAGATGGTTCGTTTCCTCCCCTCTCTCCTACAGTAGCTCTATATTTTTGTCTCTTCTCCTTTGTTCACATACGCCAGTACAAAAAATAACACCTGTGATCTGATTTTTATGCTGCACAGACATCATTAGTGTGCATTTCATGCGATTGTTCCATTCACTTTTCTCTGCCGGTTATCCTTAGAGGGTCTGGACTCTGCGAAATATTTTTTAGGTGAAATTGAAGCAGTAGGAAATGTGTTTTTGTTTTTAAGTGGAATTATCCAACGATAACTGACTATGTTAGTGGGTTACACCCATTCGGGCATCAGCAGTGCCTGCCATCCAACAAACTGTGCGGTCGGACAAAAAAGGGTTTTTTGGGACGGCTCGGATCACAAAACATTCATCAATGTGGCTCCGATGTCACATTCAGGCTCATTGAAGAACATACAATAGCAGACAATAATCTGAATTTATATGTATGAGAAAAACACTGCTTGCTAGATTAATAAATTCACTTTCGACTAATTCAATGTGACAAAAGAATGGTTGCGTTATCCTAAATGTGAAATAAATGTTCCCACGTTTTAGAAGACTGTTAAGAAAACAGCTGTCAGACTTGCATGTCCAATGCCCACTGCAGTCATTGTTGTTGACATGAGCACTTTGTCTCTCCGGTTACTTACAGGTTAACCCGGCTGACATGAAGACGGGCTACCTGTCAATCATCATGGACCCGGGGGAGGTGCCTCTGGATGAGCAGTGTGAGTACCTGCCCTACGACTCCTCACAGTGGGAGATCTCCAGAGACAAACTGCGACTAGGTGAGCACGAGACGGGAGACGGGCGGGGGGTTGGGACGAGGTATGCGCGGCGGGGATGAGAGCAAATAGATGGATGAAACTGAATTAGATTTCCATTTCCAGAATCCTTAATGGCATGAGATTGGATCGCAGCCAGACGGGCAAAGTGCTGCCAAGTAAAGTGCGAATGCTAAATTTTCGCTCATTCCCAGTGCGGCTTTTTAAAACGCCCTCAGGAAAAGCATCTGTTCCACGACAGTTTCCAACTCATGGGAACATGTTTCCAAATGCTGTAATTGAGATTTTCAATTTTCTCTCTACACACACACACACACACACACACACACACACACACACACACACACACACACACACACACACACACACACACACACACACGCAGAGACACCCGCTGTGTACATGGACGCCAGATGCATTTACATTTGGTAACTGCTCCTGACCGCAACTCTTTTTGTATTCCAATGAGACCCAAAACCAGCCTCCATAGATCAATAAGCATGAATAATGTGTGGTTCTTCTGTGGTTTTTCCCCATATAGGAAAGGTTTTAGGCCACGGTGCCTTTGGAAAAGTCATCGAAGCATCAATCTACAGCATCAGCAAGAACAACAGTTTGGACACAGTGGCTGTTAAAATGCTAAAGGGTGAGATTTGAATGAGTAAGAAGCCACTGATGCAGAAAGTTACCTGATATTTATAACCTGGTAAAATAAAGAATACTGAAATAAATAAAAGTGTGTGTGTGTGTGTTTCAGATGGAGCCACAGCCAGTGAGCACAAGGCCTTGATGTCAGAGTTAAAGATACTGATTCACATTGGAAACCATCTGAATGTGGTGAACCTGTTAGGAGCCTGCACCAAACCAAACGGTAGGATGCACACGTATTTCTTTTTTTTTAAACACCGCATTCTGCCTACCAATTGACAACTCCCTTGTTTTTCCATCAGTTTGACCCACAGACCACATTTATGTGGAGGGCACATCTGGAATTGTTTAACCTTGTTTACCATAAACAAGAGCAATAATTGAACCATTAAGCAAACACTCCCAGTGGGTTTGAAAAAGCGAGCTCCTGAACAAGAGGCTGAGAGACGCTCAGTGACTTTTTATACGGTACTCTCAGGATAAAAGCTAACAATTATAGTGTCTGTGTCAACAGGGCCACTGATGGTGATAGTGGAATACTGCAAGTATGGGAATCTATCCAACTTCCTACGAGCAAAGAGAGAGTTCTTCCTCCCATACAGGGTATTAAAACAGAGACAATGTGCCTCGCTTACATTGATTATATATATTTCCTTTTATATGTATTTTCTTCTCACACATAGATTCTTTAATTCTTGTTTTAATTGACGTCTGAAGTGACGCGTTGAATTTGTTCCCCCACTCAGGATCGTTCCCCTAAAACCCAGAGCCAGGTGAGACGGATGATTGAGGCGGGTCAAATCGACCAAAAAGCCTCCCACCCGCCCCCTCCACGCTCCTCGCCACTCATCACTCCTCAGATTCAGTCGTCCAACGCGACCAACGAGAATCCTGCAGGGGAGAAAAGTGCGTTGGCTTCAATTCACGAAAGCAGATTACTTAAAATCTCTTCTTTTTTTTTTCTGTGAGCAATCTTTCTCTCATCTTCTCTCTCCAGTGGAGGACTTGTGGAAAACTCCTCTGACGATAGAAGATCTGATTTGCTACAGTTTCCAGGTGGCTCGTGGGATGGAGTTCCTGGCCTCCAGAAAGGTTGTCAGCATTGCAAAGCCTTTACATTGGTGAACGAGCTGCGGTGCATTGAGGCTGGACTCAGGAATTAGGTTTCAGCCTACGTTATTCAGCTTTACGGTCCTTTTATGAAACGTGACCATTAACTAGAGCAACGCCCCACGTCACACTAAAGTTAAGCCGGGTTCGACTAGGCCGTGTTTTCAGCAGGAGCATAGCATAATGAAATCAAATATACTGCACTGTTTTGCATTAGCTGTTGGTGGACGCACAGACAAGACAGCCATGAAATTGAGAAACTACCCACAGTCGCAGAAAATTCGGACAATGGTTCATTGGTGACCAAGAAAAGAGCCTTTGGAAAAACATTTTTCTAGCACTTTGTCGTTTATTTGACAGTGACGTACAAAAGTCAGTTTGATTCCCTTTTCCAAATAAATGCATTAATTAACACATATTAACACTGGATGCTATGTTGCACTCAAACCTTCAAAGACAGTATACTGTGAGAATGTATATATTGTTTAGTTATAATGTGATTATGGCATTCAGTACAACTACAGATGATGCATTGTCAGCCCGTTTCAAGTGTGAAAGTAGGTCATACATTACGTTGCTTAGATTATACATTGTACACTGTATCCAAGAATTGAAGAGCAAACTATTATCCGTAGCTTTATTGGATAGCTCCTAATTTTAAGTGAGCTGTTCACATTGTGAAGCTACTAGTAATTGGGAGAATAATATCTTTTCTAACTCTTTTTCATGAATATGAACAATCTGGCCAGACTGTGAACAGAATGTCTGTCTTTAAATGACTCACTGTTGTGACCTCATAGGCACATTTACTTGACAGCTTTGTGAACGATTCCACAGACCTCCGCCGAGACACAGTCCAGTCCCAGCTATAAACACAAACAGGTCTTAAGGCAACAGATTATTGGGAAAAAGCTGTTTACTAAATCCAAATCCTGTCTGTAATTCCCTCATCAGAGGGAAACAAGGTGGACAATGCATGTAAACAGTCGCACGGATATTCAGTGGCACACGCGTGCACAGCGCAGGGTTGTGATGCGTGTGTGAACGTGTGTGTATCCGCAGTGTATCCATAGAGACCTGGCAGCCCGGAACATTCTCCTGTCAGAGAGCAACATCGTGAAGATCTGTGACTTCGGCCTGGCCAGAGACATATACAAAGACCCCGACTACGTCAGGAAAGGCAACGTACGGCAGCCGCACGATCGCTACGTTTTTTTGAGCTGCAGGTACATTGTCCATCGGTAAAGAAGCATTAAACTCACACATGTTCTCTCAGGCTCGTCTCCCTTTAAAGTGGATGGCGCCGGAGAGCATCTTTGACAAACTCTACACCAGCCAGAGTGACGTGTGGTCTTTTGGAGTTCTCCTCTGGGAAATTTTCTCACTGGGTAAAGACGTTCATTTCCTATTTGTATAAAAATGAAAAGGCTCCTACTTGAGTCGGTAAGTGTATTAATCTCTGTTCTTGACAAAACAATCGGGCAATCATTTTAAATTGTATTTAAATCAATTTTTTCAAACACACAATCAGTCATTTTTTTCTTATCTCAGATGTGTTTATTGACGTTTCATCTTTGTCTAATCCTCCCTCAGGTGCCTCTCCGTACCCGGGAGTACAGATCGACGAAGACTTCTGCAAACGATTGAAAGATGGTGTGCGGATGAGGTCACCGGAGACCGCCTCCCCCGAAATGCAAGCAGACTTTGATTTATTTCCTCTCTCATCTCTTGCTGTCAAACAAGATTGATAGTCCTTTGATTCTCTGGACCCAACCCTGAGGGAAAATAAGTAAAGATCCTAACATTGACTAACTAGTAGGTGCGGGAGAGGACATGGAGTCAGATTTGCAGCTACTGTGTGTTAGTGAGTCAGAGGGAGGGGGGGGGGCCCTCAGTGTTGTTCTTGTTGTGACGATACTGCCTCCCTCTGGTAGATACGGCATCATGCTGGCCTGCTGGCACGGTGAACCCAAAGAAAGACCACCCTTCCCTGCCCTGGTGCAGATCTTGGGGGACCTGCTGCAGGACAACAGCCTACCTGTGAGTCCATTGCCGCAGAGACTTTAACTCCAGCGTGCGTGGGCGGCTTTGGAGAAGGCGTCTCGAATCTCAATGTTTCTTTTCCGTTTGCCCTCTCAGGATGGGAAGGACTACGTACCTCTGAACCGCTCACAAAGCTCAGAGGACGATGGCTTCTCGCAGGCGTCATCACGCCGCCCATCTGAGGAGGAGCTGAGGCCGGCCTGCAGCGCTCTACCCGCCAGGTGTCGATCACGTTTCCTCACGAAAAGTCATTTCACATTGCAGATGTGGGGGGTTTTGTCTCGAGACATTGAGCTTACCGAAGAGAGGCAGCTTTTAAATCAAATGACTTTAATCTCTTTCACTTGTTGTGCTCAGAATCATTCTTATCTGACCTGTGGCATTTTACCCTTTATTAATCCGATAATCATTTCTTCCTCTCAGGTATTATAACTGCGTGCCCTTTGGCGGTTGTGTGTATGTGGGACCCTCGAAAACGTGCCATCCCAGAGTGAAGACATTTGACGAGTTTCAACTGGGGATGCCGCCACAGAAAGCTCCTCAAGTAAGCTCTTTATCTTCTCATCAAATGCTGAAAAGGCCACCGGGTGACATTTTGCTCCTCCGGTAATGACCAATAATAGTTCAATAGTTCGGCCAAAAGCATTCCGACGTCTCTCTGTGCCTCCTTCCAGGATAACCAGACGGACAGCGGGATGGTTCTGTCTTCTGAAGAGTTTGAAAGAATCGAACACAAGCACAGAGGCGCCAACTCAAAAAGGTTAATCATTTAAAAGCTTTGATCGACAGCGCTGTCTGAAAATGAAAGAGGAGCGGCGCGTTTGTAGTATGTACGAGCCGAGGCTAATAGGAGCTCGCAACATCTGGAGCCATTGGACAGTTTTTAGAATTGGGCTAAACAAATGATCTCAAAAGCAGTAAAAAGTTGTGAGCAGAATAGTAGAAAAAGAACCGTTTATCCAGCAACTCACTCTTACTTAGAAGGAGTATTTAAGAGCAGATCTAAGGCGACTAAATGATCGGTCCACTTGGAGGACAAGAAAGAAAGTAGAAAGATATGAAGTCTACACAATCCGATTAGATAATATGTGAGGTCCCAAAAAATAAAATAGCGTTCTTTTGGTTTGAAAGTCAAATCACGTGCAGAATAAGGCTAGAAATGTCCAATATGTTTATTATAAGCCAATAGCATGACAACACCAGACCATTCATGTCCCCTACCTGTCTGTGGCACTGAGGCCAACTGAATCCCACACAAAGAATTAGATCAGTCAAGAAAGAGTGGTTTCATTAGTTCTTGATAACTTCCTATATGCGCGAGCCACTGTGATTTCATCCTGACCCGTGGTTTTCCTCTTCCCAGTCGCATGGGCAGCAGCAGCAGCACAGAGCCTCTGACCGCCTCCCACGGTTCCCTGGGCCGAAGCAGCTCCAGGCACCACCCCCACTTCTTCAGCCAGCTCTCAGGACAGACCTTCTACAACAACGAGTACGGACACCTGTCCGAGGAAGGCTTCTGCGACTTCTTCTCCTCGCCCGAAGCGCCCTGCCTGGCCTCCTCCAACGTGTGATCTAAACCCAAAGATGCAGCTCTGGGAGGATGACGGGGGGGTTAAAAGAGTGGGACCTCTGAGGTCAAGGGATGCCTGTAGGTTTTAATAGCATTTCAGTGACATGTATCTCGTCATTTATAAATGAAGATCAGGTTATAGAGCCATGTGACCAGAGCTTACCCCCCCCTAATCATCTCTTCCCTCGGTATAAACGGACTGAGCAATGTGAAGCTGAAGCTCCTCTAACCAGCCACTGGGTGGCAGCATTATGACAAAAACAAACCCAAAGTATTTTGTATTCACACATTTAGAATTGTACTTTTTATATACAGAGTATTCTTTCCTTCATTTGTACAAACTATGAGTAAAAGGGGAAGAAATAAAGGAATGTACCATGTCATTTGGTGGCGATGGCGAAGCTTGATTACGGCCATGAACACGGAGTAAGTGACGGAGGCACGGCACCGGTCAAAGGTTTGGACACACTTTCTCATTCAATTGAATGTAGGGCGAATAAAAAAGGAGTGAGTCACTCGAAGCGCCGCTTATCCGAGCTGGACGTAAGCGTGATGACAGTTGTGTCAGCCTAACACCCTCTTAAATGTTTACATCACAAACGACAACCTGCAGTGTGTTGATTTTGGCTGCGAGCTGATGGAAATGAGAAGCTTCTGGTGCAAAGTCCAAGTGTACGTACACACACACACACACACACACACAACTCATTTCACACATCAGAGGTTCGAAGGTTTCATTTTATTTCTCTATGAATAATTATTGATAAGAGTAACTGGAAAAATTCAACTAAACTGTCTTCAGGTCAGTTTTAAATGAAAAGGGGTTAACAACTTTGATGTGAAAGGATTTCTTCTAAAGCAGCAGCTCATTTCTTTCTTATGACAATCCCTGACTAAACGATGTTCAGCTTTATTATTAAATGATACAAAAAGGGATGGGACGCAGTTTTAGATTTGTAACCATAAACCTTAAAACGGAGGAAATATAACCCAATGAAACTTACATAACATGTCTTATATGGCTGTCAGCTAGTTAACACATATTGTGGTGGAGTAATTTGAGACTGAACAGAAAGTAGATGAGCTCAGTAGAAAAAGACCAGTTTATGAGGGCTTGTATTTATCACTGTTCCATCAGGGTCATTAAACAACAGTATAAAAGGAAAGAAAGATTACCAAAAAGGTAAAAGAAACCTTGGCCTACAAGTTCTCTTTACAAAACCAAAACTTTATCATTTACAGCTTCATAGAGAAAAAAAAAAGAATAAGACATTCTATTTGTGTTTGAACAATTGAAATGGATTGGAAAAAGCCCATAAACAAGTAATCAGACAGCATGAATGAAATGTTGGTACAAATTGACTGAAAGATAAACAATGATCACTTTATATTAAAATAAATAAAAAGTGAATGTCGTAGTATGTTGTAACAAAAGCCATTGAAACAGACAAATGAGATCTGATGGTAATCAGAGAAGTCAAGCAAAAAGGTAAAAGTGAACACAGGAGAGACTATAAGGCTGAAAACATGTCATGTGATGCGTCAAAATGCCGTGTTATGGACATTGTGACCTACAGCAACACGTTAAAGTTCAGTCTTACTAAGCAGAACGTTTGAAATGATAGCAGCAGAGGAACCATCACAGTCCAGTTAGACTGATACTGTTTTTGACATACTACAGCATGCCTGTAAATAATTCAGCTATAGCTTGAAAACTCCCCTTTGAGCGGGGATTTTGGCCGCATTGTGAGCCAAATAAAAAAAATAGAATCTTTTTTTGTTGTCGTTTTTTTTACTTTAAAGAAAATTTAAAGTACAGAGTTCAAATACTGGCTGAAAGCTGACACACAGCACTTCATCTCCACAGTAACAAAATAGCTTCCCCCCCCCTCTCTCTCTCTCTCTCTCTCTCCTGACACGGAGGAAGCATACGTGTGATAGACTGCGTCCATGATTGGATTTAGCGAACAGGCTAGCAACTTTGCACTTATAAATAAGATGCAGGGAGGAGCGGGGAGCCGTCCTCAAGACATTTTCCCTATCTGGATCTTCTTCCAGGCCTCTGAAGCGGTGAATATACAGGAGTCGATGATTCCTGCGACCGTGAAGGTCCCGCCGACGATGGCACAGATCTGCAGGAAACGAGTCGCTCCGTTAGCCTCTCTTTTAGAAAAGTTCTCCTCTCCACGTCACAACGATACATTACATTGACACCTCAGAATGTGCTGGAATCTAGCAAGCAGTCCTGCTCTGGCTTGATCCAAAATCTTGAACCGTGACTCATGATTGCACTATGCTTACAGTCATTTCCTTCCCATGCCAGGTCATGAGAGATCTGAACATGACAAAAGACAAATAATGGTGTAGATCATCGGCCAGGCAGCCAATTTAATCCTGACTGCATCATCAGTCAGCAGGAAACCTCGCTGAGTGAGTTGGTAGAGCCACAGGCAAAATGATCAAGGAGGGCGGGGAGGTGGAGAAACAGCAAAAAAAATAACTCAGGGAGGTAAAATTACCAGCGTTTTCTTATACAGGATAAATAACCAAATACTTTATTTTAAAACGGGTAAACCTAAATGCTATTAGGACAGACTATGTTTTTCCAGCAACCAGCTGCTGGCGTATTTACTACACACAGCCCAAATTCTCAACTAAAAAAAGAAGCTATCCAATGCAAGGCTTGTATTCACCAACAGCTAAAGATATGCCTCAATGGCAGGGAGGGCCACACTTTGGCGGCTACGCATCGGGTGGTAGTGTATTTGTTAGTAAGCAAGGATCGCTAATTAGCATTGGTTTTGCGTTAGCTCCCGCGGTCGACCGCGCATGCGTGACGTGATTTTCTTTTTCCTAATGGCAAGCGATCTAGCGGCCGTGCCTTCGCGATCGAGATATTGGGCCACTAAATACTTCAATTTGTGCTAGCAACACATCGGTTTAACAGATCCACCAAACAAAACATTAAAGCATGGAAGATTGGAAGTAAATTCCCTGTAGGTGTATATAATAGGTTTTCTAGTTTGTTTGTTTTTCCCCCCAAAGAAAAAAGCATTGACGGGTGCAGCTTTACAACAGCTATGTAATCCCACTGGAGTCGGTCGGGCTGATCCTAAAGAAGAATCAACTCACTGTTGTTACGAAGCGATAGAAGGGCTGCCTCCTCTCGGTGTACTTGACGGTGATGGGACTGAGGTCGTATCTGAACCAGATGGCCGGGATGATTCTGCCTGTGTGGCTGTAAGCAACGTACTCCTGTAGGTGGGGGGGGGGGATAAAAGTGTGTTACCAATTGTAATGTTTTGGGGCTGCGCGTAGCGAGAAGTTACTTCATTCTTATCTCTGGTGGTGGCGGCCGCGGTGCTTATGAGTAATCACCGAATAGCTTTCAGATGAAGTCACTAAAATGTCATAAATGATTCATTGAACACATATTTCAGCTCAATAAATCTGATGAAGTCAGAGGGGGCTACAATGTGATTCTCATGTGAGGACCTTTTATTATTATTATTTTTTTAAATGTATCCACCCAAAAGGGGCCCTCATCCTTCAAACTTCACAGCTGACCTGCACTGTTATTACTCCAAATTCCAAACCAGCTGTCTATGACCACAGTTCTAGGAAGTGTGTTTATGGTTTGTTGACATCTGGGGAGCCTTTCCAGTCACTACGGGTGAGCTTCCACTTCCGGTTGGGTGCACAAGTCTAAAAACTGCAAAACATGCTTTGGCCATATGTTGCGACTGCAAAGCCGCTACCTTGAAATGTGCAAAAAAACAAAAGCAGACGGCACAAAGGGGGAGGATCTGACAGGTGAGGGAAAAGGGGATGGGAGGAGGAGGGAGACAGCACCTTGTTGGCTACCGTGTACTGGTAGGAGAACCTCTGTCTGCCCGACAGGTCTTCATACACCGTCGGTACGATCTTCAGGATGTAGTCATGTGACGCCAGAGCTGCAACAGACGCAAAGTTACTCCATTAGGACGAGAAAAAGAAGAAAAAAGACAACCACTTGGTTCATCATACTGATGCATAAAGGCCACGTAGATGTGTGGCGCGCATACGTACGATTAGATGAAAGCTTGTCAGCTCCCCCCAACGCGTTGAAGGCCCCTTGGACTTTTCGTACCTGCGCGTGACAAAAGGAGGGAAAGCAGACCTGTGTTGAACTTTCATACTGTGGATGTGATCCGTGCCCCCCCCTTCCCCCATGGTGGGTTCTAGTCCCGACCTGGAGCTTTTCTCCAAATGCCAGCTTGTGGATGTTGTGGGTCATGTCCGGGCTTTGGGGCTGCGCTGTAGCGCTGTGCGTTGACACATGGAAGTTTCCAGGTACCTGAAAAACACACACACACACACACACACACACACACACACACACACACACACACACACACACACACACACACACACACGTAAGTTAATGTGAGCAGCGGCAACACATTTAGTTAAGTCTGAACACGCACAAACCCACGCAATTGATTGGGGGGGGAAAAAAGGCCCCGGCCTCCTGATGAAAAATCCACTTTAACACGTTTCACATATTTGCAAATATTCCACCAGCAAGAGTGTTAAATGGTCAACTGCCGGGTTAGTCATTTTAAATGGACTGGAAAGACTGACGTAAAAAGACGCAGGCCGGACAAGCAGGGCATCCGGGGTCCAGACTGCAAATGTAACTGAAGCCGATCCCAGAGCTCTTCAATTTAAAATAACCTCAAGGGTCGGGGAGGAAGCAAGTCGGCTTCATCCGTCTCAGATGTTAGTCTCAAGATACTTGAACAACATGTCGACCCACAAAATATCCATATCCAATCCATCATAACCGTATTACTTGGCACATGGGGGGGGGAATAAATTTGAGCTTTTCCCAGAGGCTGCTTGGCCGTTTATACTTCACACAGTGTGTGTGTGTGTGCGCGTGCTTTCATTGTGGGCCTTACTTTGTTGATGCTGAACTCTCCCTCAAAGCGACAACCGTCACCCTGGTTGAGAGGAATCTTCATGGAGTTGTCTATGTGACCGACCTCGTGGCGGCCCATCTCGTCCTGGATGTCCAAACCCACCACTGAAGAACCCGGGAGACCATTGAACATGAGTAAGAGAGAATGCGGCCGCAAATAATATACAGGTTTCTTTGCTGAGACAAGTGGTCAAACAATAGAAATGAATCAACTAATATCTGAAAAACTGTTACTTATTAATACTGCGATTGAAGAACTTGTTTAATTTTTAACCCAAACATTTGAAAATGTTCTTAAATTTTCTACAATAATCTTAAAATTTATTCTAGTCTTTAAGTTCAATAAAATAAAACTATTAACAATTAAATTGTTATTTTTCCAAGTGCTCCCTCAGACAAAAAATATATAAATACATGTCAAAATAAGTTAATTATAGAAGTCAGCAGGTGTTTTGTACTTTTTTTGGGACACGTTATGGACTAAACAATGAATTGGTGAATCAAAGAAATGATTGATGAGAATAATATTTAGCTGCAGCTCCGTTTCCTTTACAGTCACACAACAGGAACAAATCACTTTTGTTATTGACGGGGGAAGAGAAGAGTCAAGAGAGAAATTGACCCCGCAGAGTAAACACAGAGAATCCAAACAGACCCCCTATCCTGCCGGTCTGGGTTTTTTCCATCTAGACCCCCCCCCCCCCCCCCCCCACCTCCTCCCAACCCCCCAGCACACTGGCAGTGGCCTATTTTCAGAGCAGTGTGTTGGCTAGAAGTGCGGAGAGGAACGCGTGTGCCGGACCTGCACAAAAACCCTCCACATGCTGTCCGTCTGACCTTTGACATTCAAGACACGTTCGCCCTCAAAATACGAAAACAAATGGAGTTGGTTTCTGCGATTGCATCGAAGCTGGTTTGTTTCTGCTTTTTAAAAAGACATTTAGAACAGGAAGTGTCTTCATCTGGTGGATCGGGGGGAGTTGAGAATTATTATAAGGCTATTACACGCACTTCTGCTTTCCCATGGAGTCACAAAATAAAGACCTGGCAACCCCTCAAGGTCAGCGGAGGGAGACGCGGTTTAAATCCCGAACGGCAGAGCAGATTAATAATTTTTAAAAAGGGCTGGAAATAGAAACTTTTTCCATGATGAAATTATTTCTTCCACCGCGTGAACTAGTAATGGATGACAACCTGTTTGGAGGCCCGGAAAGATAAACTGATGTTCAATATTAACTCACAGGGAGAACATTTCTACTCATTACACGCAACTGTCGGGAGGTCAGACCAGTACATGTGTTTAAGAAGGTTTAAAACACTGCAATTAAAAACAAAAAACACCAGGAGACACACTCATTGGGAGCTTTAATTGGAAACGGCCTATGTGGAGGCGTTCCATGACTGAGGTCGTCTACACACATGGCCAACAGCTGTGTGTCTGCATGCTAAAGCCGCTCTCGCAGAAATCTGGACTTCATTTTTAGTCACTGAAGCGGTTCGCAGGCTTCGCTTTGCCATTTTTGGATATCGCTGGGATCGAACGAGCATGTGTTTTTCTGCGCAGCCGGAATCGTGCCAATTCCTGCAAACGTGTGTGTGTGTGTGTGTGTGTGTGTGTCATTGGGCATAGTTTCTGACGGGAGTCATGAGGAGCAAATAACTAATGACTGTTCTCCGTCGGGCACACGCCGCTGACATAGAAGTCCAGCAGAGAAGCCGAGAGAGGAAACTGAAACTTGGAATACGGCTTTGTGATAAAAGAATCTAGAGTCAACAAAACAAACCGAGGAGCTTCACTGCTTCTTTATCTCAGGCATTGCTCATCTCTGTATGTATTCAGCAGGGTTGGTAAGATACGGTCTGAGCAGGAAAGCAGGAAAACCAAACTACAGAAAAAGGCCCACGAGAAAAGAAAAGCACAGGTGTAATGCAAAGAAATGGTGTAAAGTTATATATATATTATTATATACTCACAATCACAGTGTAAGTGTGGCAAACTGATGTTTAAACTCACTTCTATCTTCCCACCACTGTCCTTATCTGGATCGTCTACATACAGTTCATTTACTCTGTAATGGAGGGAGAAGACAGACATCGTTAGAGAAGCTTGGAACAAACTTTAAAGGGAAAATGTCCTTGCCGCTACTCATCCTCTGCAGAACTGTATGAGGAGAGCGTTTGCGTATCTCTGTGAGAGTAATTCCTTCCTGCTACTCCTCCCTTATTACACTTGACCAGGATGCACAAACACAAAAGCCATTTCCTGTAAGAAAACCACAGGCCGAGCAGAACATTCTCATTCATCATCAACGCGCCGCCGTTTTCCCAGTAGATCCTGAACCAGTGGGGCAAAAAGTGAGCGGCCTTCTTGATTTTTTTTGTTTTGTCAGCCACAGGAAATTATCAAGGAACACTCTTATGAGGCGCGATACCTACATTTCTGTGGCTATGAAGCCCGTCAGCTCAGACAGGAACAGGAAGAGGATGAAGAAACAGCAGAGGATGGAAACTGTGGGGCAGAGATGAACAAAGTCAGACTGGGTACCTTTTGGAGACGCTCAACTCATTTTCACGGATGCCTTTTGTTTCCCATTAATCCCACGTTACACCTGCCTTTAGGAATGGCTGACCTAAGATATTCATTAATGAAATCACAGAGACCATACACAATTCCCCTAAATAGCAGTTTTACTGACTGCCATTACGCAGGTTTTTAAAAGACCCTCCTTCACTAATTATATATTAAATAGAAGCAACAGGACATTACAGCATATCTGCTCTAAGAGAGGTGAGCTCATTCCGCGCAAACCTGACAAACAGCTCTATTTTGGGACCCCCCCCGGACCAAAAAAGGCTTTACAGATTTCTCCAAGAAGCTAAACAGAAACCAAATCTGAAATATTAACCGTAAATAATAAGTGTTTTTGTCTGAGCCTAAAAAGGGGGAGCGGTTCAGGCTGCCAGTTTAATTTCATGTGTCAAACTATAGGTCCCATACAACGCCGTCATGCGTTTGCGAAGACAAATATGGAAGGAACTGATGTGTGTGTGTGCGTAACTGCGGTCTATCCGGTATGACGACAGCCTCGGTCAGAAAGCTCTCGCCCAGCAGGTGAGGCGTGTTTACGTGGCAACCGTCTCCTGGGATCTCAGTCACATGACCTTTGTGGTTGGCAGCGCCGGAGGCCGAGGCTTTGCGTAAAGTAATGTTTAACCAACAAACAATGGGGAGTGTCGCTATGACACACGGCTCACCATTTCGGGTTAATGAGAAGACTCATTGTTTCCCCCCCCCCCCGGGGCTTCAAAGAGCGCAATACTGGCACAAGGTTACTAAAGATCCACTTTATGCTGCGATCCCATTTCAACTGATAAACACGTTATGTCCCTAAAAACCTTTGTTATTGTTCAAAGTAAATGACATAAAAGTCCAATTCGAAAGGAATGTGGCCCTAAAACAGGACACCGAAAGCAGATATTTGAGTCGATTCGGGTGCCAGAATCGACTCAAATATCTGCTTTTACAAGAACCACAGAGGCCATAATGTGAGCTTGGTGAAGCAACAGTCTACTAATCCACAACAACCCAGTGCCTTGCCCCTAGACAGCGGTTGGAGACAGGAAGGGTGTTGAATGGGAAGAGGAAGCACCTCCATCCATTTCCTCCTGGCCGAAAAAGCAAAGCCATTCTCTTCCCTGTCATTCAGGAAGGGGCTTATGGTCCGTTTTATAAAACGGTTCACTATTAAGTCACAACGGCGCTCATCTTTTCCGTCATCAGCTTGTTTCGGGGGGGGGGGGTTGTCATTCAGTGCCTCACCTTACTGATGAATAAGCAATACTGCTAGTAAATGACACAGTGGGGCCAAAAAAGAAGTGAACAGTCAATATGATTTCATGGTTACACAATGACCTGTGAATGACACAGCAAACACATGACCTGTTGAGCAAAGCATTTGGATTGTGACAACCGATTCCTCATCTCTCGGTGTGCCTGGGGCGATGATTAACATTCTTACTATCCTATTAGTTTGTGTACATCAAGTCCTCCCCGGGCGGGACGTCCCCTCTGCGCTGAGCCAAGTACAACTGTCAACTTCTGACCTCCTGAACCGTTTTTGATTCAGCCGCCTCCTTAGAACAACGTCACACTACGCCGGAGAGCGTCACGACGACCAGTGGCTACTTAGCTTAGCACAAACAGCAACGTTGTCTTTGTGCGCCGATGCTTCTAGTGCTCACTAACTATCTCGTTGCCTTGATACAAAAAACGTACATGATAAAAGACTGGATGAGACTCATTTGGTTTCGTGTCGATTTGTTACAAGCAGAAAAATGTTACCGTCAAACAGAACGAGTTTTCGGTTGTCGTGCTGAACAAACTGTCAACTGCCGGTAGTTTCATATCGTATGTAAAGACATTTGACACTGAAAGAGGAATAGAACTTTATTGCTCCAAACCGGTTTACATTTTACATAATTGATCCAACACACATTATGTGGACAGATGGGCGACTAAACCGTAACTGAGCAAAAGTACCGCAAAGAAAATGAAAATAGAAGGTAATGAATTGGGCCTGTTGAGCGACTACTCACTGAACGCTCCCGTGTACGTCGGCTGGGTCAGATCCTTTGGCACTTTCCTGTAGATGTCGAATCTGAAAGAAAAAAAGGAAAAAGGGGAGAAAAAAAAAAAAGAGCGAAAAGAAAATGTAAACAGTACGTGCTGAGAAAAGAAGGACACTCTGTACCCATAAGGCTGTGCGGTGTTACGAAAGAGTGGTGGAATGTTAGCTCTGGACCACCGCCACTATACACAACAGGTCCAGACACCCGGCCGTAACACACACACACACACACACACACACTTTACAGGGTAACACTTCATCGTTTGAATGTGTGCTCTGTAATTGTGACCTGACCCCAAAAAAGGTCTGTGACGCTCAGCCAACTTATACACAGGAAGATGCAGGGTCGCCAACACACACACACACACACACGCACAACTGCAGCAACACAACTTGATATGAATGATCTGGTTCGCTCTTCTTGGCAATCGGGGGAAGTTACTGCTGCTTCCCGCCGGGCAGAATCTCACTTTTATTCTCGGTTGAATCTTTTCGCTTCGACCTTTCCGACTGTGTGTGAATCACAGGAGGAGGAGGAGGAGGAAGAGGACCGCTGCAACCCGACACAATCGAGTCTCTCATGAAAGATTCTTGTTGCCTATTTGAGAAACCAAGAAAGGGAGAGGGGAGGCGGGGGGGAGATACCTGCTACTCAACACCAAAACTATTTAGGTTCACGGGTTCTTGCGCAGGTCCATTTTTGGGCAGTGAAACGTTTTTGACCCCAAACTTCATCGCTGAGCAAAACGCACCCCTCCCGTTCCCTCCATCCCCGTCCGCCTCCACCCACATCTGTTTGCGCTTCATCCGCCGAGAGCGGTCGGTGAAATAATCACAGCTGATGCTGGAAATGGGGGGAGGAAGCGGGAGGGAGGGCTTCCCGTCCGGCCCCCGACCCTGCTGCTTTGCCCGTTGTGCCTCAGCTTTCACCCGGCGCTCAAGGGCCCCCGGGTGCCAGAGCGCGCAGTCAGCATCCCTCCGTCTCTCCGACCCACGGCCACCACCTACGACGTACTGCGCCCGTGTCCCATCGCAATCAGATCAGTCAGCGGCGTTATCTGGGAGGATATATAGGGCATACAGAGGAGGGGTTGGGGGGGGTCCCTTTTCCCCTCGCCGGCCACAGCGCTGACCTCCTGAGAGCAGACAGGTGGAGCGCCGCCACGTGCACCACACCTTCCGAACCCCGTTGAGAATCCACACTTCTCGCCGTAGCGTCACACCAACACTTATTCTTAGTCGTCTCAGTTTCCCCGCAGCTAAAAGCGAACACGGGTGAGGAAAATCAATCCCGCTTGTCTGGTCACTCGCGACGTGAGACGGAAACCGATACTACTCATGTGAACTTTAAAAATAGTCTCAGATGGATGACTCTCTCTCTCTCTCTCTCATCTGTGCGCCGGCAGTCATGTAAATATCTGGACACACGGTCTGAATTACAGGAATTCCAAGTTAAGGGACAGAGATGAGAGCAGAAAGAACGTTGTGATAACTGCAGCTGGAAACTCCTGGACACGAGTATCTACATCTCACTGGTCCTCTGGATCCTGGAGAGTTGTCACTTCCCCCAACTGCCACCGACGCGTCCGTCTTTACCAGTAAACAGATGTAGATATTTTAGGTTTAAAGCGAAACCACCGGGCTCTAATACACGGACAACACCACAGAAATTATAAACTCTTTTCCAGCCTATCATTATATATATATATATATTTTTTTTTTTTATTAAATATTATTTTATATATATAATATAATTATATTCAATTTGTTTGTAAGACAGAATTTCAAAATGTAATGTACACATAATTAGAAATGCATGATCTGAAATACGAATTCATACAATATTATAAAAAGGTGGAGAGGAAAAACATATATAAGAAATATATTCAGTATTAATTGAGAGCATTATAATAACCCCAAAGGGCCTGATTGAAATTAATCATGCTGAACTACTTAATTAAATAGTTCATATAACACCTCTGTTACACTCTGGCTTACAGGTTGGACGAGCACTGCGTTTCACTTCATTTGCTTTTCTACTCACACATAGTGAGACACTGAACCTCTCGCCTCCGTCACAGAGGTTTGTAATTTCCTGAACTACATTCAACACACCTCCCGTTTCCCACCGCTCAGTCTTCTGCAAGGAGGCCTCACGTGTTATTAGTGAGGACATCATGTACCAGCATCTCTCTGTTGACACCACAAGGCCGCTTTTCAAACCAATGGCCATCGCTAAATAGACCGTATCTCGCAAGTGAGTCATACTGAGTCAGAAGTTCCTCCCCTCTTGTGCATTGCTGAGCAAAGCCACAAACCGGATGTTCATGACGAACGTTTCTTCTTGCTTTTGATCATCTCGCATCACCAGATAGAAGCAGCGCGTGTGCCTCAGTCTTTCTTTTTTGCATGTAGGGTTTCGATTCCATCACCTGCACAAACGAGTACGTGGAGTATAAAAACAGCAGCAGTAACAACAACAACAACAACCCCTCATCACTGCCGAGATCCGAATGACGTGACATCTGTTGACACGGAGCGGCCTTACTGTAGTCACCGTGAAATCATTACTAGAGGAGCAAACACATTAGATCAGCAAAAAAAAACCAACCTACGTGTGTCAATAAGTGACATAATCTGAGGGGTCTATTAAACTTGGGGATAAAAGCCTTTCAGTTACTCATCATTCAGCCGAGCGGCCGTCCGCCTATTCTCAATGAGGTGGTTTATTAGAATCTCAGTGGAGGTTTTTTTTTTTTTCTTTGCATATTATTGTTGAAAAACCCTTCAAGCCATTGCACTCTGTGACCAATTATTCCAGTGTTACTGCCTTTTTAGGTAAGCTATTGTAGAAAGCAGTTTAAGACGGGAAGAGAACTCTCTCATTACCAACACCTGTCATGGTTTTATTAAACACTACGATAGCCAGCTTTTTTAGGAAATGACTTCTTTAACAATGAAATTAAGTATTTGTGAGAGCCACAGAGAGGGATTATAAAGTAACAACAGATGTATTAACTCAACGCTGGTTTGTCGACAGTCCAAAAAGGATTAAAACCAGCTGCGAACCGTTTTTTAGTCGGTAAACCTACACAGTTATGGTGTGGTTAATATATTTAGCAGTCAAATACCACAAAGCATTATGGGAATATCAGCTGATGGCGTCATCCACAGTGATCTATGTTGGCGCACAGTCTCCCGCTGGTGACTAACGCCTGCGGGTTTCTGAGTGGACGAAACCCATCGACTAGTTGTTCAATCAAAACGTCTTCCACCTGTTGCAATGCAGGTTTTGTATGTTTATGGACGCCTCCGAAATGATCGTGACCACTGGACGGCCTCATGACACACCCGCTCTCACACAACCCTCATACGCAAGTACTCCTGTAGTGCAAACCTCAGTTATGCCAGATCCTGTGTGTTGGTAAATTCAACAAGGCCTTGACCCGAAGAAACGAGAGCAACTGTGATGACTTTGACCGCCGTCTCCAGTGTGCGATCCAGGGGCTGTGACCTTTTCACTTTTTCTCGCTTTGAAGTTGACATTTACAAATAGTTTATGGCCCGACCAACAGTCAAAACCCTCAGAGATGTTAGATTTACAGTTTAATTCCACTCCAAAAACCAGCAAAGCATCACATCTGAGAAAATGTTTGTAATTGTTGCTTTGAAGCAAAAGGAAAATCAACCTTTTCTGGATGCGGGCCAACAACTTTTACTCCTTAATTTTCTACATTTACTTCAAATCAAAAGAGAAGATGTGTTGCTGTGTCAGTACAATATCTATCTGTCGGCAGAGGATGACGTCCCATATTTTGATGGTGGGGGGGACGGGGTGGGGGGTGACTCTCTGGGCCTGACAGCCGGCAGTATCGACAGGCTGGTCAGGTGTTCAGGATGTGTATTACGCGTGTTGGGAGATAATACTCTGAATGCTTTTCCCGTTTGTGTGTATTGGGATGACAGTTGAGTTTGATTGGCAAAGACTAACTTAGATGACGTCATGCATTAGGACGCGTCACGGGTGGACGAGATAGTCTGCACATGCGCAAGCAGGACCCCTCACAAAAAAAAAACTATTATGAGCGCACCTGAACGTCACTCCACAACTTTAACCCCCTCCCCATGCAACAATGTAGCCTATTCATGACAAAGTTTAAACCCCCACTGTTACAACTCATCGACTATCGTGGGTGATGCTTTGCTAACCGTTAGATAACGTTACATCCATCCGCAGCTCGCGGACTGTAAAAAAAAACCTCGCGATCGTCCCTTTATACCTCACGCAAAATGAACGGAAGCTGCGTACTCACCTCCTAACATCGAAAGGCATGATGATAACACGTTCAACAAGGGAATTAGCGGAAAAAGCGACACACAACGGGCTAACACACAGCTCTCGTCAGCGCTGCCGGTTATTCATCGGTAGCGGGCTGACGTCAGCTTAGTACGCTTTGCAGAAGCCGATTGGCTGAGAAGTACTTCCGGGTGACTCTGGCTCTACTTCCTGCTGCAAAGTTATGATCAAGTTTTCATGATTTGCGTTAATAAACCTTTATTGAGAACGGGCGAATTAAAAAAACAAGGCAAACAACAGAATTTGTGTATAATTATGTGTTGTTTTATTTTCAGCGTAACCCGTATATATGTTTTTTTTTTTTTAAGAGTTGGTCATGAATAGCTTGTGACATTTCCTAGCGTTTTATTCAGTTTCGTTGTATTCCATTTTAGGATCCATGTACAAAAATATATATAACAAAGAGGAGAACAGATATTTTTCACTAAAATGTGCTTAAAAAAGATTTTTAAATATTTATCTATGATATTAAATAAGTGATTAAGTGTACTATAGCAGTACACTTAATCACTTATAATTCATTTAATCACTTAATCACTTATAATTAAAGGTAGCGTTATCAACCTGTAGTTTGAGTAACTGCAGAGCATTCTGGACCACTTTTGAGTTTGCAGACAAACAGCGGGCCATGAACCATGTGAGAAAATTGCCTTAAAGACGTTTTTTTAATCAAATTCTGGTGGTGAGTTCCAATTCCTCAATTGGCCCCGATCATGCTGGGATTACATACAAAACGTTTTGATAAATTGTCAGAACAGTTTGCAAATGATTAATGACTTTGTGTTACTTAGCGCAAAAGGTTAATCAGGACATAATCTGCAGTTGTTTATAAATTGTATACAAGAAATCGTCAAGTTCATTTAAGTTTGGTATTTCATTTTCAATACTAAATGTTCCCATTGCAGTTATTCATCGTCATCATTTATTTACACAAGTACCTTGACTAACGTTCTTATTATAAATTAGAAACAGAGAATCAGAATGTTGTTTCGATTGAAAAAAAATATATTGGCTACTTCAGTTCAGGTTTTTCCTATATTCATTTTTGCCCCACACTTATAGACTGGATGTAAAACGAAACATTTTTGTTTCAAAAACGCGCCTGTTATCGAGACACCAGCCGACTGGATAGGCCCTGTGTTTTCCTACTGATGGCTCATCTGTTGCCCGTAGCGATAATGACAGTAAACAAGCAGGAACGGCAGTGAGTGACAGCGAGGTCGGGTCACAGGAAATGCCTCTGTGTCGTCCTCGTTTTCACTTCTCTTTCTAGGTCAGGGAACTACGGTTGGTTACGGACCATAATTATGATTAATCCAGCAGAGCGGTAACTCAGGCTCTATTTCAATATCCCGCCCGACACTTAGTCACACCCGTACAGGTTTGTTTTCAGAGAGGACATTGCGTGCACCAATGTCCAATTAGAGAACACGTTTTTTGGAGATAATGAAATGATTGATTTGGTCTCAATCATACAAGGACTTTTATTTGCTGGTTATTATGGCCAAACAGAGAATGTATGATGCATCAGTTTACAGTTAAACCTTTTGTAATACTGTAAAAAAAAAAAAAATTCAAAACAAACACTGATATCCAAGATAACAGTGGCAGTTGTTTGATTAGATAAATAAAGTGAACCACTTCTACTTCATATAAATACAGAATAGCTTTGCCAGGGTCCTTCTAGCTGTAATTGGCCACAATTACAACAGGTGTTTGATCTCTTAAACTTCCAGTACTTAAGACTAAATGTCTTAAGAGGAAACGCATTTGGAGAGGAAACGCATTTGAGGACAAAATGTTTGGTACAGGGTGTTTTCAGATCCCTGTTTAACGCGCATGCACGGTAGTCTGTAACATTCCAGCGTGTTCCCCAGTTGACTCATCTCACAGGAGTGTGAGGTTAAACCGGCTGCCCAGATTTTTTAAACTTTGTCGTGATTGGTTAAGTTTCTGTCTTTAAAGTCTTACCTCCCCTCCCCCTCTTCCTTTCTATCATCTTCTTTATCCCCCTATCTATCTACAGTATCGACCTATCCATCTATACTTATTTATATCTATATATCACACAAATACATTGGGTGTCTTGGTCAGTTGGATAACAACATTTGAGGCACTGATTAGTTGAAACATGAAAGGATGTTGAATGGAATATATTCCATCACCACTCATCTTCAAGTCTGCTTAGTAAACATTTATTTCACAACAGAACAATCCAGGCGTGACTCTTCTGTGCAGTTTCAAAACACCCTCTTGTCACCAGACGCCTGTGGATTGTCAATAAAGATCATCCTACTTCCATTTCATGAGACTGCAGCGCTGCCAATGAGTCTCTAAACTACAGCAACAAAAGAAAAGGTTTTGTGTGATTGCGGCCTAATCCCGCTTGATTTGTTAAATTTACTTTTTGGCAAAAACTCCCCTGTCTTCATTTAAGCCACAAATGGAACAGAGGGGACAGGACAGGGTATCTGCACCTGCTGTTGTCTTCCTTTTAGACCAGTGTTTTGTTTCTCAGCATGTGGAAATTTACCGGACTTCAGATTTCTATACAGTGATTAACTTTTATGGTTAGCCTTTGCTCTCGGGGCATCGAACACTATGTACCTCTGACTAATAAAAACAAAGAATAAACTTTTATGGCCTCCATGGCATATATTTACTTATTATCTTGTTATTTGTCAACGCTCAGCTGAAGGGGCAAAAATATAAATCTAATTAAACACTAACATCATGGAAAATTTGTCAAATTCCGTATTTGCCGACAAACAGACGTTTTATGCCAACTGTTGTAATTTGAAAAAGTGAGATCCGTGATTTTTTTTTTCTGTCTGATGGAACAGACAGAAAGGTAAACAAAAAAAATAGACTAAACTCTACAGAGCGTTCCCATGAACACATGAACACATACGCAACATGTAGCATCCAAGTGAGCGCAGTCCTGTTCCAATTCGTTCAGAGGGAGGTGTGCAACAGCGTGGCGGGGGAATGAGGGCAATGACGTCTGCAATGCTGGCATGAGGCCAAGGGGGGGCGGGCCTGCTGACGTCACTGCCTCCTCATTCACAGGCAAGCGCGGTATATAAGCGCGTCTGGAAGCGCTCAGAGGCAGAAGCAACTCACTCTAAAGCGACTCGGCAAACTTTAAAGAAGAACCACCGAAGCCACCGGATTCAATCAAAAAGGAGGAAACGACTAACTTCGATCATTTAAAAACTTTTTTTATGTTCTAAACCAACGAACCGGAACAGCGCTCTCGCCGCTTCACATTTTCCTGTTGGGGGAAAAAGCCTTTGTTTTGTTTTGTTTTGTTTTCTTCCTCCTCACAACCAACCCGAACTTCCGCCTTCCTCCCCGTACGCGCTTTATGTATTTGGATTTACCGTTTAAATCCCGCCGCCCTACTATGGTCGTAATGGAGGTGCCCACTATCGACTGTGAGTCCCTCCGCTGCCTGCTGGAGGACGACGTCCCGGGCAGCCTGGTGCTGGACTGCCGCTCCTTCCTGTCCTTCAACTCGTCCCACATATCGGGCTCCACCAACGTGCGCTTCAGCACCATAGTGCGCAGGAGAGCCAGGGGGGGGCTGGGACTCGAGCACATCGTCCCCAACGAGGACACCCGCGGCCGGCTGCTGTCCGGGGAGTACCAGGCGGTCGTGCTGCTCGACGACCGCAGCTCGGACTTGAGTCAGGCGAAGAAGGACGGCACGCTGATGCTCGCCGTCGCGGCCCTGTGTCGCGACCGCTGCGGGGCCAGGGTGTTTATTCTGAAAGGTAAGAACAACAACAACAACAACAGAACAAGAAGGTGTCCCAGTACTGCCTCACACTGATTGTTTCGCCGTATCCTAACAACGGGGCTCACGGCTGTCTGCATGCCCAGCTGCTGCCGGAGTAAACAACGTTCCGAAATAGACCCCCCCCAGGGGGGTGGTGGGGGGCAGTTGTCCCCCTGTCGCAGACCCCGTAATTAAACGTGAGCTTGGACTCTGAGCTGTCATCTGATGTACCGTGTGTTGTTGTTTTTTTCTCAGGTGGCTTTGAGACGTTTTCCGCCGAGTACCCAGAGGCCTGCACCAAGCCCTCCCCCCCACAGGGGCTCAGTTTGCCCCTGAGCTCCAGCCGCCCCGAGAGCGCGGACCCCAACTGCAGCCCGTGCAACACTCCCCTATATGACCAGGTCGGTGTCTTCATTTGGATATATATTATATGCACACACACACACAATATGACATGCTCTTGTTTCTTACTTCCTGTTGTAGTGTTTTGTTTATATGTAGTGTTTTTTGTTGTTTTTCTGTGTAGGGGGGTCCTGTGGAGATCTTGCCTTTCCTCTACCTTGGCAGTGCTTACCATGCTTCAAGAAAAGACATGCTGGACATGCTGGGGATCACTGCCCTGATCAACGTCTCCGCCAACTGTCCCAACCACTTTGTGGACTCCTTCCTCTACAAGAGCATCCCCGTGGAGGACAACCACAAAGCCGACATCAGCTCCTGGTTCAGCGAGGCCATCGAGTTTATCGGTGAGCACCTCCACCATCCTGTAGCACCCCCCCGTTTTTAATTTTTAAATTTTTTTTTTAACGCTCCCTCAACTGCCAAATACGAGGGCCTATCACAGCTGTCGCCACCAGAGCCTGTTGATGCCCAGTGACAAAACAGCCCCCCGCCCCCATGCCCCTGCTTTACAACCCTCTGACTGCTAGATTTACTTTTTTTTTTTTTCAAAGTTCCCTCCAAAACTCACCAGCTGGCTCGGCACAGGCTCCCCCGCTCCACCATAATGGTGGTTACATCATCGCCACCTCTCAAGGATGTCCCCCCTTTTTTAGCGGCGGCCCCCAGGCTAGTGCGTGAATGGCTCCCTCCACGCTGCTCTTTGTTCTAGCTGAACAAAAGGCAATTTCTCCCCTCTCACTGTCGGCCTTCCTCCCTGATCAATACCCCCCCAGCGGGGGTCTGTTCCCCTCTTTTGTCCATTCAGACGGCCTCCTTAGGGAATAGCCCCCCCCCCCCCCCCCCCCCCCCTCCCGCGAGCTCACACCCTGCACCCCTGTTGACTGTTCCTGTGTCTTAATGAGGCCAGTTGAATTCAAATAGCCACTGAAAGTGTTGCAAGGGCTTTTGTGTTCACGCCTTCCTGTGGCAGGCAGACTTTAAACCTCCACTAATGTTGCTTTCTCTTCTCTCTCCCCCCTCCCTGCTCCCCCCCCCAGACTCGGTGAGAAATAAAGGAGGCCGCGTGTTCGTGCACTGTCAAGCAGGCATCTCCCGCTCTGCCACCATATGCCTCGCCTACCTGATGCGGACCAACCGCGTCAAGCTGGACGAGGCCTTCGAGTTTGTCAAGCAGCGGCGCAGCATCATCTCGCCCAACTTCAGCTTCATGGGTCAGCTGCTGCAGTTCGAGTCCCAGGTCATGGCCTCGTCCACGTGCTCCTCGGAGGCGGGCAGTCCGGCAATCGGCAACAACAGCACGGTCTTCAATTTCCCGGTTTCGATCCCTGTGCACACCTCCGCCGGTCAGCTCTCCTTCCTGCACAGTCCCATCACCACGTCTCCCAGCTGCTGAGGGAGCTGTGAGGAGCTCCGACCCGGTTCGGACTTGAACTGCATCGCACAAGTGCCCTCTGCCAAGAGCACTGCCCAAAAGGCACGAGGCTCGAGTGCAACCGTTTCCTTGTGACACGAGGATCACTGGGCCGAATGTGAACTGATCTCTGGGCTCCGTTTGTTTGACTCTGCGATCTGCTGGGCAAATCTCCTGTAAAACAGCCTCATCATTTCAAAAGGGAGTTCCTCCTAAATGTGAATGTTATCCGCAGATTTAATCTGACTTGACTTTGGGGGGGGAGTGGCTGAAAGGGTAGTTTAATTTATTCCTCTAGAGGAAGTTAGAAGTATCTGAATATTCTTTATTCAACTGATCTATTTTTGTTTTTATCCTTTCATGAAGGAAAATGCTTCTGATAATCATAATCCTTTTTTAACAAAATGGAGAGGACAAACCGTTGTCTCAGGAACGTTGACTTATCCTCTCAAATGTCTCCTTGGCTTTCTGTGCTGGTTAAAGAAGGCCAAGGCATGGAAGTTGCTCCTTCATTCGACAAACAATGAATGTAGCCCCCCCCCCCCCCCCCCCCTCCCAACACACACACCTTCTTTTCAGTGTAGATGTCGCAGGAATGTTCAGTTTGAGAGTTGAATTGGTGCAAATGCAAATACTTACCTTTCAAGACCTCATGGAACCGTGACGATCCTGACTCATTGGGGAGATGGACCATTTTATACCTCATGTATCTACTGTGTACTGCAGCGCTGAGACAGACAGAAAACTCAACTACTCAAATGGGGACATATACTCCTCGGTGCCTGCATCCTGACATATTTATTGAACTAAAGTAATATATTTCTCTATCATATCTATTTTTGCATACGTTTGAATGTTTAAATTTTTTTTCTTTTTTTTTTTTTATACGTTTTAATAAAACTCCTGACTTTTGTATTCAGTTGAAGTTCACATCTTATGTCTGACTGAAGATTTATTCGCGAGCTAATGCACCCAAAAATGATTTAGACAACACATTTGTAGTTTTGTAGGTGTCACAACTGGTTATGCACCCGTATATCAATAATACCAAGTACCTTGAGAAATACTTTAAACAGCTACATAATTAAAATATGGCACCTTCAGATTATAAAAATATGAATTCCAAAATAATAAGCACATTCGTATAGTTGGTGTCTCCTAAAAGAGATTTCATCTAACTTTAAGAAATGATGTATGCGGCCAGTAGAGCAAATATTTAGGGCTGCAACTTACCAACCAAGGCCACCCCAAGTTAATTAAAGACAATGTTGTCGTTCAAATTGGCCGATAAAACCAGCAACTATTCACATTTTAATTGATGGTGTTTCTTATTAATATTGTCATGGATTAGCCATCATTATAATACGGGTAGATGAAATCCAGCATTCTGATTGGTTGAGAGTGAGTCACTGGGGTACATTATTGGGCGATAATGTACAGTTGCTGTTCACATTGACCCGAGCGTTCCACATCACTGCGCACTCAAAGTATCAGGTTAGTTCTCGCGAGACCGTTAGTTGACATTTTAGCTTTTAGCTCAATGGCGATCGCCGAAATAAGACCCGGAAACACAACAAACATGATCGGTTTCGGGCAATGTGGGCTTTCGCAACCAGACTATTAAGGTGGACGTCATGAGCGATGTAATGAATAAGATTGTGGGGGACCCGATGCTGTTTACGTGCACGCACGGGGACTATCTTTACTCTAGACTACTGAAATGAGACAAAACATTTGGTGGCTAATACTTTTTTTGCTAATACTATTTTGTGCTGAAAGGCAGCTATTTACTTACTAATTATAATTTCGCTGGTAACCGTATTATAAAAGCAACAAGGTACTTGAGGCAGTACTTTATCTTCATGAATGTAACTGTTCCGCGTGGGGCCTAACAAAGCCCCCAAAATGTTACATTATTCCTCCACGATAAAGCACAGCGTCTCGTACCTTATTGCTTTAGTTTATTTTGCTATTTGTGTACACATTTAGGGCTTAGTTTCTTAATTTGAATGCCTATGAATCAAAACAACTTCAGTGTGACCAAGCCAAAGTAACATTGACCTCTTGGCCTGTGGGGCACATCTTTGCTGTGTTTTGTTCCATGTGGTGGAATCTTAACCTCTATCTGCATAAGGATTTTTTTCCCACATTGGAAACACGATGTCGTGGTGTCGGCCATTGTTCGGGCCACACTCCCCCTCCGCCCCCCCTCCCTCCCCCCCTCTCTGGACCCATCTGAGACCAGGGCAGCGGCAGGAGGCCTAAAGAATCAGCCGAGGAGCCCTCCCTCTGCGGCCTCAATAGGAGCAGCTGCAAGGCGTTTGGGAAAAGTGTGACAACTAAAGAGCGTTCGGGGCTCATTCAACCAGCGGCCTTGTGTCCCCTGCCTCCCGCACCAATGGGGTGGTGGAGACGGAGACATCCCCCAGGGGGAAGGAATATGTTTGGGTTGCAAATTAGCCAAAACATTGGCTTTGACCCTTGGTGGGGTGTAAGACAAAAGAAAGCGGGGTGGCGATGATATTCTCAGGGTTTACGTAACCGCACGGAGTCAACCTACGGTTTTGTGGGGGAAGTTAGTAACGCTCTAACTTTGAAAACAAGGATTCTGGTCGGATGACAAACTGACACCCACTTCTTATCTGACAGTCATAAAAATGGATTGTCTCTGAAATGAAACATCAGAAGTGACAAAGCCTCTTTGATGAAAGGCTTATTCATTGTCACGCCAGCTCCCTCAAACAAGCTGTGGTTTAGGTGACATATGTGCGACCCTCCCCCCCTCCCGACCCCTCTTGCAGCTCACCCGTCTTTGTGTCTTCAGACTTCCTGTTGTACCGTTGGCAGGAGTGTGCGTGCGTGTGTGTGTGTATGTGTGTGTTTGTGTGTGTGTGTGAAAGCTGTTAGGCATCTTTTAAGATCTTATGAGGAAACTTAAAAGAAAAAAAGCCCTCAGCCAGGTCAAGTGTGTGTATGAGAGACCATGTCCAGCTGCTACCTTTGCAAAAAAAAACTTGCAGCAAGCAAGCTTTTGATGCGAGACGGGATGCTTTATTTCATTAAGTTGTAAAGTCTTAAGCTCCAGTCGAGTCAGACACCAGGCGAGCAATGTTACCACACTTTATGACCGGTTTATTTAAAAATCAAAGTCCGATGTGGCATTCATTTATTGCCGCTGTATTTAACTTCATGTTTCTTATCATATCTTCAAGTTGTTAGTTGATATCAGTAGATAGTAACAATAACATTTGCCAGTGTCACTAAGTTGTCAATCGCCTTTACCGTCTAGCAACTGAGCTTTGACTCAGCTTCAAAGTCATTTTGATTCACACAACCCAGAGACCAAAACCAAACCAAACAATTGATTTATAAAGTGTCAGACTTTGCTGTCATGACAGGAAGTAACACAACGCCATCCCTCCCCCCTCTTTACATAATCCACTTTTAGTTGCATGACTTTTCTCACATGACATACGTGACACAATCCACTTTTAATTGAATCCTCTCATGTGTACATACAGTTTAAATGCCTTCAATATGTAACTAAATGACTCAATAAACAGATTTGCTTAAAGCCGACTTTCCACGTTGCAACAAAAGAACATGAGATTACCATCATCATTGTAAAACCATATGACATCTAGTCTCCAGTTCCATGAATCTTTAAATGTTTTCAGTTGTACTTCTTAGAAACATTATTACATACTGGAAGCCTATAGTAGAAAATGACTTATATTAGGATATAACGCTGTCATTGCGTTGTCAAAACACCATATGAATGACTTCATATGCACACTATCCGTGAATGTTGAGATGTTATTTTCAAAGAAATAGTTTCTCATTGTCTTTTTGACAGAAAAGGGGGGTAATGACTGTGGCGAGAAGGTTTGCTGTGTAAAGGGCAGATGATTATACTCAGACGTCCGGCACATACTGAAAAGGATCCCAGAAGCCCCTTTTCCCACCGCGCTCAAAGGTAGTTTAAATACAGCATCAAACAAAAACATCCAACATTAACAAAAGCCCATCTCCCCGTTCAACACACATGTCACATTAGCTTTCTTCAAAATATGTGGACCTGACATGCATTTGTCGTTTTTGAGAAGTTGATGTAATGGCGGGACAAGTCAACGGAGTAAATAACCCCCCAGCTCACAGCAGCACCTCGATGAAGAGCTCAACCACACAGTATTCCTTCATGGAGGGGGGGGGGGGGGGTTCCCCTGTGGTTTTGTCTGTATTGATTGACGGGTCTCTTTAGGAGAGAGTTTCCTGAGCAGACAAGCCCATACAGTACATCAGGACTCGTTGCAGCTTTCTGGCCTGTGCAGAGCTTCTGCATCCAATGTGTCCGAGTAGAGAAAAAAATCCCTACCGAATAAGCCTTTTAAGCAAATACGAAAGTTGTGTAATAAATAACCCGTGAAACTCAAATAAAGCTTCATAAATACTTCAGTGAGAATGTTCTTATGTTGTTTTTAGAATCGGTTCCGTAATGCATCATGGCATTACAAGCCATTTTCAGCTGCATTACCAAACAATGATAAATAACTTGATAATTGATCATTTGATTAGTCACACGAGACAATACACACAGCGCACAAGACCAAAGAACAAAGACCACAACCGTAGTCAGTAAATCAAGCCGACGTCCTGCGTCAGAAGGGCTTAGGTGTAAACTGGATTTACCAGTCTGGTTGCTAATGGATGCTGGGTAATCACAAGCCTGACACATCCGCATACCTTCAAACCGGATTACATTACCGGAATTCTCACAAACACACACCATGTCCTGAGTGAGACAATTTAGGCCCCACATTGATGTCATGTTAGAATACTCACCTGGAGTACATCTGTAAAAGGATTTAGCCTTCTGGGACAGGAAGCATTTCAACCGTCTCGTTCTGACCTTTACAGCAAGCCAGACGAGCCAGACGCCGGTCCTGTTTGGGTTTTGATGCAAACAGAGTCAGAGTGGATGTTGCCTGTAGGAGAAATCAACGCGTCATCTGCTTCAAAAGCGTTTGGTGGATTAAATCAGTGTTTGCAGTTACCACATTTGAATTTGACATAAGAAAAGAGTGGGAAAGCAGCGGCGTATTTTCAAAGCATTTCCACAACTGGTGATAAAACACCCTCCCCCAAACCTCTCCCAAACCCCCGGCACTCAGTCATGCAATTAAAACCAGACCCGTTGTGTTTTTTGCGTGACAGGAGCCCAGATACAGCAAGATCTCTGCCACGATAAGCAGGGACTTGAATAGCTCAAGGAATGTCAGGACATTATGCGGGCCCTGCAGTGAAGTGGCTTTTCCTTGCCAGCAGGGCTCCACTTCCTTTAACGACCCTATCTGGAATGTCTGACGACAGTGGAAGCAGAACTTTGTCGGCTGTAACGGTGCCTGGTGGTTTATCCATCAAGCATCTCGACAAGGGTTGTGTAACACTAAGCCCCCCATTGTGTTTGTGGCTGTTTCACATGGCCAGATGACAGAGCTCTGCGTGCCACGCTCCAAACTGGGCTCACTAATTCTTTAACATTATGCTGTTGAATAAATGAGAAAAAACTTTGAATAACTTGTAATCGTTAAAGCTCAGCAGATATGTGAACGATAGGCAGAAGTAAGACTGCCATCAATCCCTCCAGAGCTTCATTCTCCAGCTCTGGTCTAAGCTGAGGTTGTATTTTTCCACTCCCTGGAGGTACAGGGTTGCGTTCACAAGCAGCGGGCGGGATCCCGTGTGGAGTATTCGAGGAATGTCTGGCATCCCGTCCTCTCCAGTGACTGCACTCGGGGCGCATGATGTCAGAAACAAAGATCATACACATGAGCAGACATAAATCACATCAGGCCCGCTCTGATGTGCTCGGTAGCTCAAACAAACCACTTTTTTGTCATAATAGTTTGGCTGATAAAAGAGAAAAAGAATGGTTCAAATGGTGGAATGACGACATGACTTCAGTTCTATGACATCTTTGCAGAGCCATATTATGCACCGCAGCCGGCACTCGACAAGTGAGATTATTTCGTCTGGCTGTTATCAGAGAACTGCGACACGATGAGCGTCACCGACTACAATCACAAAACCAAAATGTGACACGTTTCTGATCAAATCCAAGGTTGAAACCGTCAGCTCTCTTGTCCTTTTCAGTGCTAAAGACATTCAGTGATAGTGACATTTATTTTAATAATACACATAATTTCATTATGTTACTTTACATTAATATTTCAAGGTTTAAATAACTTGCATGTTTTGTAACCACACATTATCCTTTACTTTCACTTGAGTTGTGTAAAAATGTAAGACATTATTTGTCTTAATGTTTTTGACCAAATCATTGATTAACATTTGACCTGTTGGTTTTAGTTAAACGTTAAGGTGTGCTGTGTGAACTGTGTAAAACACACATTAGAGAAGAACGCTTATTACACAGAGCTGCGTTTCATACGCAGCTCTGTGTAATTGTGTTTGATTTGACTCTGTGAATCTAAAGTTGCAGATGGATCAAACGTGTTGGACATGTGTGAGCATTGCATATATGAAGGGATCCCAACAGAGGATCCTTGATGCCGAGCAACGCTGTCTTCCAACTTTACTGGGTGTCAGCGCCATCTTATGGAAGACATTTTTTGTTACAATTATAAAAATGACAATTTGTAATGGGAAGAAATAAAGTGGACAGTCTACGGACAAAACTGTTCCCTTTAGCTCATTGTGGCTGATTCACTCAGGCAGCAAGACGTCAGTGGAGTTGCGTCGCATTTTGCACGTTTCTTATGTTGACTTTACGTGCTCAGATAGTTGAGGCAGAGTCCATATTGCCAAAGTCTCTATTGACAGTGAAGAGCTTGTGAAATGATCAGTGTGGTCATAGAAAGATCATCAGGCCGCAGACAAGCACACACACACACACACACACACACACACACACACACACACACACACACACACACACACACACACACACACACACACACACACACACACACACACACACACACGTGGTGCATAAGAATTTTGGATCAACCTGACCTTTGCTCCCTCCGCCAATACATTGCGTCTACATCAGCCTTCAAATTTATACTCAAGTCCAACAAATACACAAAGTCCAATAGATGACTTTGTCCTGGTATTAGAGCTTAAAACGATTAAAAAAACTTCTTTAGCAGTTCACAGTTTCCTTTATAAAAAGAGAATACATGCGGCTAGAGAATCACTTAAAATAAATAGAACTCCGGCCATCATGAATGATATCATTGGGTTTCTCTCCTGAAACATGTCCAGATGTGCTCTGTAAAGAGGCCGCTTCATTACAACATCACGCAGTGCACAAAAGTACCAACGTCGCTCCTTGAAACTGCTACTTAAATGCAAACAGCTTTAACAAAACCTTTTCATCGGTTTATCTGACCCTTATTTGACTTTTTGGCTGATTGGAATGTATGACCTCAGGAAAAATATCAATAAGATAGCATAGTAAACATCGGAGGCCTAAGCTCAACATTCGAGGAGTTTTACCCTGCGCGCTCTTTTTTTTAGAAACTGCGTTGTGGTATGTGCATATTTAACGGTCACCAACGCGTGCAAACCATTTGCAATGTCCTTTCCCTTGGGTTTGATTTGATTGGACAGAACAATGAGATAACAATATCCACGTGCTCATGTTTAAACGTCCTCAAATTTCAGGCGGGATTTGGTCTTGATGGTAAAATAACAGCTTCCTTACTCGCAGCAACGACAACACCAACTTGAAGACAACCAGGCTGACAGTTATTTCAGTAAACGCTATAACAATGTTTGGGACCAACATGGGACACAATCAGTCCTCAAACCAGTTGATTCCCTTTGTTTTGTGCACTTTTCCAGTTTCCAGCAAAGGAAAGAAACCAGACTGCGCCACAGAGGGTGAGTCAGACATCTTACTTATTTCCCATCTCTTTATATTGATAACTCCATCGCCTAGATTAAAAAAATGCAGGACGGTCCGCGTGTTACCGCTGCAGATGTCATATCACTATACGGCATTTGAAAACAAACTTTGCTCAAACATCTCAACACGAACGTGAATCTCAGCATATCTGATTTTAATGGAAGTTTATTATTTGTTGTTTTAGACGGACAGGAAATACCTGTCACTTGTTGTTGCTGCAAGGAGCCCTGGTTGGCCCGAGAGAGGTTTACAGAGGCCCGTAGTGATGTCATAGCCTTCCCAGACCCCTGATGGGTGGTGGGAAAAAGACAAGATGGTTGTGAGAATACAAACGGACGAGAACCGACGTAATCCAGAAGAAAAGAAAACAAACTATTCCAGCTTGTTTTTAGACGGTCCTTATTCGTTTGCTCCCTTTTCAACAACATTGGCATCACTGTTCAACAATTGGTTGTGTTATTCTTTTTCTACGGTTATGAACCGCTTTTAGAAACGGTGGTTCTGCAGTGAGTAGGAGCAGCATTGCTGTTTGAACGCTGTCATCTCCGTGTGAAAACTCCACATGTTCAGCACCAAACCAAACAACACATTTGAGACGCTTTAGTTCCTTGAGGGAACATCGGACACAGATCCGTCTCGCTGAATGTTTAAGTCCTGCTCCTCATACATGCCGACGTGCATCACCAGGTGGCGCCACTGCATTGCATGGATGATGTTGGGGTGGCCTCATTAGAGAGCCCAGCGTCCATGAGCTGACTCTCTCATCATTTTGTCGTCAGTTTTAGACCACCGTATAACAGTAGATTGCACATTGTTTTGTTTCTATTTAAACATCCAGCGTCCAGATGTAAACTCCACGCTCTGTGAGTCAACGGCGCTGTGGGACTGTTTCCTCTGTGGTCCAAGTGGAAGGCGTCGCTTATGTCCCAGCAGCAGGTGTGGTTTTGTAATGTCTCCTATCTGTTCCTCTAACTTCTGAAGCAGTCTTTTTGAAGCGCGCTGGTGCATTTCTGTGTATGTTAAAGCACTAAAGCACTCCCAAACCCTCCAGGAGACCTGATACCATCAGACAGGGCAAGGGCCTTGATGGAAGATGAGAGTGGTGGAGAAAGCAGAGTGTAGACTTTCAGGTTCACAATTTATCTGTTGCACAGACATCCATCATCACCAGGGCTTTTTCTGCTAAGTTTATCTGGAGTTACATGCAGCGTGAAGTATCTGTGTTGCACATCTGTGTGTGTGTGTGTGTGTGTGTGTGTGTGTGTGTGTGTGTGTGTGTGTGTGTGTATGTGTGTGTGTAGATTAAGGATTCCCCTGTTGTAAAAGTGTGAGTGTACGGCCTCGGGCGTCGCTCTCACGTGTTATGAAGCTCTTGGGTGGCATAAGGAGAGGCAGTTAAACATTCAGCACCATCTTAATTATTCAAGGCTGCAAGCAGTTGCCCCTGTGTGTGTGTGTGTGTGTGTGTGTGTGTGTGTGTGTGTGTGTGTGTGTGGTAGAGGGAGACAAGAGAGAATGAGACATTTCATTACTGAGTTGGGAGTGCCAAATAAATTAGCAGAATTCCTTCCTGTCTTCAATCTAACGTTTCTATATGTAATACAGTCAGAGTGTATGTCGTCTTTTGAAAGTTGTAGCCTACTTATGACCTATAAAACAGGCTAGTCTATATTCAGGTAAAAAACAAGATCCCATTGACACACCCTGAATAAATTTTTGTTGGCTCAGTATTTAAAATGTTTTCAATTACACGCATTAATCAAAGGTGTACTGGGAGTACAAATGGTCAGGAAAACGTTTTAAAAAAAGGCTTGTGAAACCCTTGGTCAATTATGCCAGGGACTAAAGTCTCAGAGCTTAATATTATTATTATTATTATTGCTCTCTGTACGGTTTACCTAAACCTAACCCCATATTCAGCAAAGTTTACAATCACGTGCAAGCAAAGGACTCAGCGGTTTGTATGCAATCTGATCTGATCTCAGCCAAAAGGTCGACAGCCGACCCAGAGCTCAGCTTATCGCGATCTTAGCTTCCTCCTCTTAAGTTCCAGTTCAATAATGTTGCCTCCCTGTTCTGTTCCCTGTCTTGTCTCCGGGCTTCCAAGCAGGAGACAGGTTTTTTTTTTTTGAAGTTCATAGAACTGTGAGCCGGATGCTCCCTAAATAAATGAATAACATTTGGCCTTATGCGCGGAAGCACGTTAAAATCCTATCATGGAGACAGAAGAACAATCGCTGGAAAAAGCAGCATGCCAACAAGAAGCACGTCGTCTTTAGCTTGTAAATGTGTGTTTCCGAAAGTCAGAGAGCGTTTAAAAAACTACGGTGGTCGTCAACAACCCGGAGCTCAATCTTCTGTACAGAGCACAAAGCGAGGGCAGCACAAGGAGCTAGATAGACACGCATGCAATTTGGCCTCCAAATTGCTTCTTGTTGTCAATAATCCTGCGGGATGTTGGATACACTTTAGGAAAGGAAGTTCTCATATTTACAAGTTCCCAAAATAGCCACGTCACCCAGCACTCTCACTGTATCAGTGTCCCGCCCGCAGCGCGGGGCCCCCGCAGAAGTTTCCCACACGTGTCACAGGCCAATGTCACGACGAAGGGGGGGCGAGGGAGAGAGGAAGAGGGCCCGGGGAATGATGGGAAGGAGGCGAGATTAGCTTTGAGGAGCGGCAAAGAAAATAATGAGTGAGATGAGTAAGAGCTTGCGTTGGAAGGGGGGGGGTTTCACGGCAAAGGCCGTGGATGGTGCGGCGGATAATGTGCAGAGCAGGAAAAAGGGGGCACAGATGGGCGGAAACACTCTGCAGCGCAAAAGTGCTAAAGGAGAACCGAGCGTCTGTGAAATTGACCCCGCTGGTTCCCCCCCCCCCACCACTCACGTGAAACGCGAGGGTTATGTAACGGGGTGTTTATGGCCCCCAAAGCTTGGTCCTTCGTCCCTTTGATGAGGGATTCCAGAGATGTAATCCGCGCCTGATGCTTTCCTAGTTGTTTACCTGTTTGAGCACACTAGCTGCATACTGTACATTGTAACATCTCACAGTGACCGGGCCTTAAGATGCACTTACCGAGTCCTCGTTGCCCCCCCCCACCCCCAACAAGGCTTTCTTTGATGTCTGGTATGCTGTCCGTCTGAGGAGAGAGCCTGTAGATAGCAGAGAGCTTCCAATCCGACACCTTGTTGGGTTCTGACAGCACAGGAACTATCAGTTGGAGCTGATGTCACTTACTGGCAAACCCCTCGTCTAAGGCCTTAGATCAAAGTTTAAAATGTAAATGATGACTGTTGCCTCACATGTGTTCGACCATGAAAGTGAAGAGCGATGTATGTGCGGGGTTGGACACTAGAAGGCTGTTTTCTGTTCTGCACAAACGGGAAACTTCCGCACGCATGACTTGTGACAACACAGCAAGTCGCCGCCAATTGAAATTAATATGACTTATGACATTTTTTTGTGGAGGAACTATATCAGACACACAATTACTATCCATCATTGTTTTCTTAAAGTCTTAATTTTGTGTACTCTCCCTTTAAGATTTCATCCGTTTCTATAAAACAATTTAGTGTACTTAGAATGAATCAGACCAGCACTCTGTTCATCAACCTCCTCAATGATCTGTCTCGCTGGTCCTTCGCTGGTAATCTGTCTCTGCCTCCTGGTCCAGCTGAAATCCCTCATCATAAATAGCTCTGTGTGCTCCATTTGTTTTTCTTATTTCCAGTCTGGAAATCAAACGATAAGAAAGGAACCCTGCTGATTTCTTGTCTCTATATCTCCTCTTTTCCTGTAAATGTCCTCTATTTGAACATTTTAACTCAATGTGGCAGAAATAAATAAAAGATGAAAGTAAATGTTTTTAGGGACAATAGGTATTTGCATTTGATGAGAAATAGAGACAAGAAAATACCCAATGTTTCCTTTTCAGCTGGAATAAGACAGACTGACACAGACCACTGTCAGTGTTTGTGACGGTGATCAGGGATCCTGAAGTGGTGCCTTCGGTAGCTGGAAAAGAAGGCATCCTTCATGCAGTGAAGGTCATCCTCCCAGAGCAGTGTTAGCTGGCAGAGGAGTGCGTACACACCTCAGCATCAAGCTGCTCCATGGGAACCAGGGACGTATGACAGCAGTTTCCCTGGAGACCCGGGACCAACATGACCTGCTCTTTAATTACCTATGGCGCCCACCGCAGTCAGCGGGGAGGCTCAGCTCTGGTTCATCAGCACAAAAACTACTAATATCTCTTTTCTTTTTGTCACTTTGTTCTAAAACAGTTGTGGAAGAGAGATGCTTAGAGGCAAAAGGAAGAAAGAAAAGGAAACAGGCATTGTGGGAGGCAATGCGGGCATCTTCTGGAAGAAAAGTTTTGAAAAAGTGCTGTTGAGCTACGGGGCAGGTGGTGTAAGCGCTGTGTCACCTTCACCGATCGACCTGAAGTCAAAGAACATGCTCGTTGGCAGGCTACGCGAAGCGAGGCCACACTGTCCGCCTTCATTAAAGCCCACATGCACAGAGAGAGTTGAAGACCGTGAAATCGCCCTCCACACCAAAAGAGCAGCTCACGTTGTTCCTGAGCCTGCCGGGATACTGCTGCTGGAGCATTTGGTGTCTCTTATGACAGTTGACACGAGTCGTGCATCCGGAGCTCTGGAGAGAGAGGCTCGATTATGTGTCCTTCATAACGTCACCACGTCCAGTGGGGGAACAACCCGCTTTGTGTTTCAGTTTGCTCACAGGTTGACTTGTTTTGTTATTGGAGGGCCTGCCACGATAAACGATAATCTAACATCCACCGCCAGGGGAAAAAGAGCCGTCGTGGACAAGACTCACAAAGTAAATCACCCGACCTGTGACCAGCGCAAACCTCTACAGTTAAACGTTTCTGCCTCCTGCGGAGAATGTGGAGATTGACAGCGTCACAATCTCTGGAAAAGGGCAGAAAAGGGTAATAGAATAACTAATAGAATAATATTCAACAGGAAAGCGGTTTCCATATATACTGCTCGTGTCTGTCTCGCTCTCTGTAGATACCGACTGCGGCGGAGTGGAAAAAAGGTTATGAAAGAAATGTGCTGTTATGTAATGTAGTACCTGGAGCTCCTGGTGATCCCTGCGTGCCCTTTCCTCCGGGCCTGTGAGAGAAAACGGGCACACACGAATGGTCCGTATGTGATATGACAGCTGCTGACTGTTGTTCTTGAACTTCTTTCCCTTCGTTGGAATCTTTTCTCGGGCCGAGCGAGGCTCGAAAAGCATGTTGTTTAAAATGGGCCTGGATGTATTTTTTAGCGTGCTGAGTTACTGCACAGGGTAATAATAGCAGAAGTATTTAGTGTCGTGACCCCAGGGCCCTCGATGGGTCGCTGAGTGCTTCGTGGTCAAGGTCTCGGCGTAAACATTTTCTCACCACTAGCAACGGTTTGTAAACACTTAAATCTGTTCATATTTGGTGAAAATATTAAACTTGGCAAAGTGCCAAATGGGGCTTTACATCTTGTTGATATTTTTCTTTGTTTGTGATAGTTATTTATTCATTTTTTAAATTGAGGTTTACAAGGGAAAGACTTGATTTTGTATGTTAGAGTGTTTCTTAATTGCTTCTGTGCGTCTAGCAGTGTGTTTAAAAAAAAAAAAAAAAACTCTTTTTGCCGTCACACTATCATGGAGTACAGTAAAAAAAACCAAAAACCTGCTTACACTTTTCAGGAACATTATCTTCAATAAGCTGCTGCCTTGGCTCGAGTGATAAATGATTACCCACACATGAAAAGAGACTCATTAAATAGTTAAAATGGCTTTAGCTGAAAAAACCCCAAAACAGAGCTGCTCAGAAGTTCCCAAAACCAGCTCCCATTTCGCTAATGAGATTTTGGATTTGTTCCTTTGGAATATTTTAAAGTAAAACAATTTAGAGGCTTAGAATGTGGGACCCTGAAGGCAAATTCTGACTAAAACTGCATGAGAAGCGATTCCCTTTTGAACTGTGTCATAAATTCTAATGATGTTTAATTCTGATCCCCTTAACTATAGGTTTGTTGTTTAATAAAGACCACAAGAATTCCCCGCTTCCTCCCGCACGCCCGACAGGATTAACGTGAATATGTCAAGAGACTGTCTTTTTACAACTGCGGCGCGGCAGTGAAATACAACAACATCTATGCCTTTTTTAAATATTGTCCCGCAAAAAGGCACCAGCATGAAACTGCCCCCATGTTTACACACACCGCTCTTTATTTAACATGATATACCTCTTCTCTCTACAAGAGTTTTTGCAAAAACATATAAAAACATACAGCTTTAGCTTGTAAACTGTAATGCTCTACCAGAACGTCTATTTCTGGCGTGTGCCCGACAGGCCGTTCTGAGCAGGCCCGCTTCTGTTTGTGTGCAGTCACGTTGAAGAGGACAAAGACATAGACACCAGTAAGCCCTTCCTGTTCCTCTTAGGCCAGAGACTGGGAACCACTGGGAGCTGTGATGAACCCTCCCTCAACTGCATAGTTCTACACTCTAAAAAATGTCACCGTAAATTAACGGTATTTTACTGGCAGCAAGGACGCCAGGAATTTACCGTTATTTTACGGTATAATAACGTAAATGATTTTTACATTATGTTATCGTAAAATCGATTACTGTATGTTACCGTAAACCTGAACACATTTTACTCTGAATTAACTGCAATTTACTGGTCTACGCTAGTAACTTACTGTTTTATTTACAGTTTGTTACCATAAGATTACGTTTTTTGTGTTATAAATACCAGAATGTTACCATTTACTTATAACCGTATACTTTTGCATTTAATTCCCCATAAATTAAAAAAAGACAACCAAACTCATTTCAGTCATAGTGGTTGGAGTTTATTAGATGCCTTTAAGAAAAAGATTTTAGGCCTTTGTAACCAAGAACAAAACATAAAATATGCCGCATGTATACAATAATAAAAAAATGAATCATAAAATCATTAGGAACAAGGTAAACTAACTTCAACAAAACGCTATCGAACACTTTCCATTGACCGCAGCAAATAGCTGGCGTCCTTAATCCAGTGCTTCTGTAAAACAAACCAAAATAAAATATTTAGAAACACTGTCATTGGTAAAATATTAAAATTACAAAGTTGAGGAAGACAACAAGATGTAATGAAGGAGAATGTTAATCATGCTAGGCAAATAACACTTACCAACGTTACTTGGAGAGACGAGGCAATGAGAAACTCCTCCGATGTTGAACTGCACAGATGTTCTGGATGAACTGAGATTACGCGTCTGACGTCACGTTCAGGAGCAGTCGGTCACGATTAACACTCAAATGACTTTTAGGTAATGAACACTTTGAATAATGCAAATATTTATAATCTTTACATTCCGGCCACTGAAACGACAGCGAAGGCAGCGCATGGGATAGGGAGGGTGTGCTGTGCAGCACAAGGTTGGTGGTTTGAATCCTGGCTGCTCCCTGTGCCAAGTTGAAGTGTCACTGAGCAAGACCCCTAACCCCCAATTACTCCACATGAATTATGTCAAACCATGGGGATAAAAGTGAAAGCTGCATGTATAGTAATGCCCTGTAAGTCAAAGTCATCATCGTATCTCATGAGATACTATCTCATTATGATGACTTACAGGACCTGTTTTTCAGTGGCTGACGTGGGCTTCCATACATTAACCTACAACAGATGTAGATGGATTGTGATTCACTGCACTTGTATGTGTATTTCCACCAGTTCATAAAATATATGTATATATATGTAATAACATGCAGTTGAATTACGGTAGTCTGCTATTATTGTAAATTGACAGCTTTAACTGTTTATTCATGACATGGGCCGTTAATTTACAAGCACGGGATGGAAATGTAACTGTATGTTACAGTTATTATGACATACTGTAAGATACTGTTAGAAATGCACCGTAAATTTACAGCAATTTGTTACAGTGTCTGCATGTTCCACTGCATTAAGCACATTACTCAAAAGATGAATGCAAAAGGACCAAATAAGGATAAGAAGAAGACGAACGTATGCTTAATTAATCCCTTTGGGGAAATAATAATTCTGTGCATTTAACCCATCCCACACAGTGCGAGCATCCTCTCTACTCCGTGCACGACGGTCGCCCCAAATTAAACGGGTTCCAAATTAAATATTTTTTTACTTCTTGTGTGGAACAAAAGTTTTTTTTTTTTTAAATCACAATCTGGAATTCCACCATCTTGAAGAAACATCGGCCACATTATTAATTATTTATTGGGGAATACCTTAATTTTGCCATTTTGTCGTAGGCCGTGCTTGTCTCTAAAGCCACTGTGCAAAAGATTAGAAGAAGTTGGCCATGTTGTTCTGGGCCGAAAGCATTTCCTGCATCTCCTTCGGTGGTGCATCCGCCCTTCATCCCAGAGAAAACCCAGACAATAGAACAGATGGAGGAAGAACACTGTCCATGCATGTGGTTCAATGGATTGAAAGGCCATTTTTAGCATGTCTCCCACTGACCGAGAGGCCTAAAACAACATTTTAGTTGGGCTGTGCCCCTATTTCATCTTTTGCATGCACAAACTGAAATTCCTTTTCTTCACGGGACTGACGTTTCAGTGTACTTTGAAATGCTCAATTATAGCTAAAAAGACATTCCGACAAAACATTTTTCAATGCAGCCCCGCGACAGTTTCCATTGTGTTAGCGTAGCAGTGGTCATTTAATGTCAGGGACCGACATGTTACGTAATGTCGGGATTACGTTAGACTCCTTCAATGGAAAATGAATCAGGAAATTCCTCATATAACAGTCAATATCCGTGTCTGTTACAATTACCATTATTAACAACCTGCCTACCAGCAGGAAGAGACGAATCTGTCTCATAGAAGAAGAGTAGACAGAACTATTATAACTATAACTATAAAATAAGAATTAATAAAAATAAATTCTTGACAATTAGAATCTGTGCACAATTTTCAGTTGTGCTTTTTAGGTGTTTAATGTAAAAATTGATTGAATCAGAAAAGTTACTTATTGACATTGGAAACAATATTTTGCCTAAACAAGTCTTCCACTTGCTGGATTTATCCAGTCATTAAAAGCAACATGAAGTTTGCTCTGTTGCTACTGTTTATCTGATCTACAGTATTAATTCTACTTGACAACAAGAGACGGTTGAAAGCTTCAGAAGGAAACTAGTAAGTGAGCACCGAGTTACGTTCTTCTTTTTGTCAGAATCATTTCTTTATTTGTGACGTGTTGAGCAATGTTTGACGATTTAAGATTAAAGATAAAAGAGTTATCGATGTATTTTCATTAGACATATATGGTTGCACGTAGATATTATATTACATATCTGATATTAGACGCTGCCGGCTTTCTGTTTGTATTCATAAATATTTGTAAGTATTAACAGACTGAAATTCTGAAAAGAAAATGAGTAAAACGTTCCACACAATGTGTTAATGTACTCCATAAGCACTGGCAGTGCTTTGTTTTCTCACTTGCCATTGATTCACTTCACAGTGGTGAAACCTAGAAATTACAAACGTGAAACCGGGCATGCACTAATGTTGCAGCTCAAGACCGCCACAGCACTCAATCCTATGAGCCGAGGATTTTAGAAATGAAAAAAATCTGTGCGGGCACCAAGTGCTTGGCAATAACTCCCCCTGAAAATGGCTCCAATTAAATACAAATGCTGCACTGATGCTCTGATACGGACCCTTCTGTGCTTTCGAAAAGCAGGTGCTTGACTCAAATGGCCTGTCGAAGAGGCGTTGTTGGAATATAATATTTGTTTCCAGTGGTGCAAAATCACCTGACATTAGAATAAGACCACAGTATCTACACATTGAGCAGGTCCTCCTCACTCAGTCCTCCATGTTCTCTGCCATGCGTCTACAGAAGCCAAGGACCAACAAAGAGGACGGGGCTTTGTGTTCTTACGCCGCCTGAAGACCACACCGATCCTCCAACCGCGGTTGTTGACGGAGGAGTGAGAAAAGGACTATTCAGTTGGATGGGATCCGCAACTTCACTGCTCCTTTAAGAGTCAACCTAATGAGAAGACAGCAGCATTTATTGGAAACAAATGTGAAGGCTCGAAACAAAAAGCCGTGACCAGAAGAACACAGTTGTATGAATGCGGTTCATTGTGCTCGATGGAGATGGTTATGTTCACATTGAAGGTGGGTATGACTCACTTCAACCATTAGATCAGTGACTGGGGTTTGGACTGCAGCCCTCCTCTGATATTGAGACCACCGCGGACAAACTCTCCCAAACAGCCATCTGCTCAGCATTGCTACACCGCTTTTCAATCCTTTAAAGAGGAGCGAAAAATACGTCCAAGACCCAGTCGCCGCTCCGCTCCGCATGGCAGCAGTTACACTGCTGCGGGCCAACTTTCCTCCAGCAAAACGAGGCATGCCTGCCCTCCTTCTCTGGAAATAACTTTATCCGCTGTAGGGGCCCTCATGAGATCGCCGCTCCACAGACGCTCCATACCCCAAAAGGGGACAGTATGCATTATAGTTTCATTTAGAGCGGAGCAATGCTGTTTTGCATCCAGTTAAACAAAAATAGATGCAGCTTTTTGAAAGTGTGTTGTACTGTCCTTCACCTAGTTTCGTTGGTGTAAATCCCAACTTTGAAGCACTCTCGTTTTGATACTATTCACACACAGGCTTGTCAGAATGTATGTCTCTTTCCTGCAGTGGGAAGTCGTGGCTTGTTTCAGTCATCACTGCCGGAAAACGGAACACAGAAAAGCCGGTGACCTTAAATAAACACTTTAACACTCTCATTTCTGCATTTGAAATCTACAAATGAAACTAAACTAAAAACAGAAGAAGACCGCTGACTGGGCGTATCCAAAAGACAACGAATACGCACACTGTAGCCTCCTCTAAAGATCACCAATAACATGATATTTGTGATTTTAGTCCCGGCCTTGTTGTTACGATGAGGTTGCCGGTTGTCCGTGCCCTCCAACACCTTTATGCCTGCCATGTTTGTGATGTGACAACTCAACAGAGGTTAGTTGAGGTTCAGGCGCAAAAGAAACAGTAACAGTTCTGGTTCATTTCAGGACTTTTATCTGGTGATTTCTGCTGAATATCTTGAACGTTCAGTTCCTTCCCTTTTGAAATGGATTCAGCGCAGCAATCATTATGCCTTCATTAACACCCACACTGTGCGGTCAGACAGTAAAGCGAGCATTAGGGAAAGTAGCACTTGTTCCTGCAGCTCTGCTGTGTTCACAGGCGAAGCTTGATTGCAGACTCCGTCGCAGCCTCGTACTCGCTTCCTGTGTTAATCCCCTTTTCTGTCGCAGATCCTTCTTTTGAGGCGATGGCGATGGCGATGGCGAGGGTGGGGGGGGGGATTTCACTTCTGCTTGGCCTTACCCTAAACACCATTCACCCAAGGCTTGTATAAAGAGCCACCATATCCTGCTTAAACAAACAGCATTGGGGACGTAGAAACAAATGCTTTTGTTTTTGGGGTTATATTTAGTTCCTGCCCGCCTGCACCCAAACGCCGTCTCTCATGAAACGCGTTGGGCCACAGAATTACATTATGGACGATGTTGGCAACTGCAGAGGCACCTTTCCTCTGCGTGTGATGCGGGTCATGTCTGGTCGACCTGGACAAACGAAGAAGAAGGTCAGTTCCTAATCTGCCTCATGTATCCCAATTAGTCGCAAACATTACATTGACATCAAGGAAAATTCCTTTTGCATCTACATTTGCATTCATTCTCATTTCTTGGATGAGGATGTTTACAAAAATAGCTGGTGTAGAACCCCGTGCCTCACTGCTAAACAGTTACGCGCTGTCCCATCACATAAGCCCTGCAGGCCATGGCTCCTCAGAGAGCGGTGTAGTCAAGAAGACAGGAAACAGCTTGAGAGGAGCCCAGCAGTCAAGGCTGTGGGAGGGCAGAGGATGGGGTGGGAAATGAGGGGGTTTCCTCATATGGTGCTTGGACTTTTATTAAAACTGCGCAATCCATGTCCGGGTGTCCAACATGTGGATGGTTAATTCATTTGTGATGGTCCTTGGGATCTATGATTCAAACAACAGTTTTCCAAAATGTTCATTTCAACACGCTCAGGATGTAAAAAAAACCCAACATGATCAGTGATTTTGTAATCATTATCTTATCAAAGTTTGCATCATGCTGCCAGACCCTCTACATGCAAACGTGCTGACGAGCCCTCTTCCTTTAATGACACATCCTCAAGCATGACGTTTGTCTCGTTGGCGACACGCTCATTAGGCCCCATCACAGACTCCGAGTGGACAACTCAATGAATTATTCAGAGGCATCGCTCTTGAGAGGGATCTCTGCTTACTGTGTCTTTAAAGTCGTGCAGAGGGGAGCTCCACCAAAGAGGGGAGGGGGACGGAGGGGGGGGAGGCTGCTGTGCACCCGTCGGAGGTGTCAGCCTGTCGCAGCGGCTCGGGGTTTGACATTAAGAAGAGAGCGCGTCCACGCTGCAAATCGGGGAGATCCGTCGCGTATCGAAGGCACCGATCCTCTCCGATCGGAGCGGCTCCAGGCGGACACGCATCGGACCGAGGATACATGGATGCGCACAGACGCGGTGCAATCGGAATTCACTTGTCAACCGGTGCAAGGAATCTCGGGGTGTAATGGGGAATACGACACCCAAACCTTTGACAGGTAAGACTTTAGTATTGATTATTGTGTGATCCACGAGACTTGCAATGTGTGTGTGCGAGCGAGCGAGAGCCGTTTGATGGCCGGGGACACGTGCATGGCTGCTCCGGACGCGCGCAATTCCCATCGCGGGGAGTTGAGCGTGATTCCCCGGGAACGAGACCAGACCATCGCTCCCTGAATGCACTTTTTACTCATAGAACTCTATGAAGATCTTCACGATGATGTCTGTACACTGGAGTGAAGAAAAACAAACCAAACAGAGCATGCAAACGTTGGGCGGCAATTATGACCACCATCACCTAAATATTCTCAGTGGAACAGTCAGAGATCTATCATCTCAAAGACATTAGTAGTTTTTGACAATTGATATTGGGGGTTGTTTAACTTGTAAAATATTATTCACAAACTCCTCCATTGATGGTAAAACATGTCCGATTTTAAAATTACTTACTTACTAAATTTGTTTACAACATGTAATTCAGACATAATTTATTATTGTGGGCTTTTTTAAAATACAAAATTGCTTCATACACGAATAGAGCAGGATACTTAATTAATCCTAATGGGAAATTGCAGCAGCAAAGTCATGCATGAATCCCATCAGAAACATGAGGACAAATAAGAATTCCATAACAAAAAAGCTGAACTAGAAACCGATCAATAACTACAACACCGCTCCTTAATGCATATACAATTCTGCAGCTACCATAAGTAATTATTCCTGCATGTGAATTCATAATCAGCTAAACGTTTTTGCATAAAGCTGTGATTATGGGCCCTCAGAATCTATCGTAGTCGCAACACCAGACAATACCTGACAATCAGTTCCACATATCACTTTGATTTAATGTCTGTCGCCTCCCACGCACCCCAACGGACCCACTCAGTGATGATGTGGTGCCAGCTGACATAGGGTTTGGTCTGAGAACAGTTAGTCACAGAGGAGCGGGCGTAGCGTGGGTCCTTGCTGGCTCTGCATGGTTTTGATTAACAATTAATAGAATATCTTCGTTTACTGGACTCGTGTTAAACGTGTGCACAATATATCAATCTGGGTGTATTCATTGGTTAATCTCAAACAGTTCATAGTCGCTTTGCAGGCTTATGTGTGATGAAGTCATCAGCTGTAAAAAGAGTATCAGGCGATGTCACATGGTGTTTCTTCCAACAAATTCATGTTGGACAATTTCCAGAAGCCAAACGCACCCTAAACTTAGAGCCTCGGGTCTTGCTCACTGAGTGCGTTTACAGCCAAGAGGCATAATAAATAGACTCCTGATCAAAGACGGATGCACATAATCAGGTTTTCATTTCTAAAAGCTTTCCTTGGCACGGCAGTGAGACTTCTGCAGTCGTATGATGCGCTTTTTATTTCATCTGGAGAGACCGCTCCCACAATCAAACCCCAAATGGCAGAAGTGTGATGGCGGCGAGACTAAGCTTTGCATGATGACCACATTTCTCATCCCCAACAAGTTGCTGGTGTGGTTCAGCTGTGATTTCGGTATTTCTCATGACTTTCCAGTCCTGGCTTCTTAGATGTGTTTCTGGCTGTCTCCCATCTTTTGCTGTTCCCATGCTTTCGCTGGTCCGTCATACAAGCATAATCCACATTGCTGTTGGCAGGAGGCCTGAGTAGCTATCTCTGGCATCAGACTAGCTCTCGCCCGAGTTCATATGTTGCCTTTGCCTTCAAGTCGCAGAGTTAAGCGACTGGTATTCATAAAAAAAAAATCATCCTGAAAGTCGTTCGATGACACAGCTTTTATGACGGTCCCTCTATAGACTCTTCCAACCTTCTGGTCTGCCTTGCGCGGTGAAAAAGTGAACTATATTTCCTCTCCAGAAGTAACCTGTATGCTATATTTAATTTTCAATTAAATGACCTCTAGAGTTCAAGTGAAATTTGGCGTAACTGTGTGTAACCACCGAGTTGAGAAGGAATTAAATGTTGTGCCTTTTCTTTAACTAAAAAAAGTTTTTTTTAGAGCATGAAATGTCAATATATGGTCAGGATATTCCTGTGTGTATGACCTGGTGGGCTATGCCTTTCATCTAATAAGGGCAAACCAGGGTCCATGGCACTCTTAGTATTGCCTCTCTTTCATTGGGGCAGTTGAGTCTAAAGCCCGTTGGCTGATCCTCAACTTGTTTTTCTCCATCATCTTCAGCTAAAGTGTATTTTACGACCCCAAAAGGCAAAAGGAGGGCACCCGAACATCATTTGAGATCTTACAGATGTTCTTCCTGCTGCTTCATAGTTTAGAATATAATCAGTGATAATGTCTAATTTTGGAAATGAACTGTGGAACATTTCACTGAGTTATTGTCTTTACACCAGATCACAGTGAATTTTAAAGAGAAATGTAATCACTCTGGGGCCCTGGAGGCGAGCAGACACAATGCCTCCCTTTGAATATGTCTCTTCACCATAAACACCCATCTACAACTTTCATTTGATTTAATGTTGAGCCCAAACAAATCTCTTTTAAGCAAATGTCGACTTTCTCCCGTTTGATTTCTGATCCTTGTTAATTTGTTTCGCGATGCTTCAAGAAGAAATTATTTTCCCAAGTAGGACATTGACTCCCGTGAAGATGAGATCGAAGATTAAGCCTTTCATTCGGGTGTGTCTTCAATGACTAGGTCCAGTGTGATTCAATCTACTTCTGAAGATAACTGTGGCGGAATGAAAGGCGCTATTCAGGGTTTGTTTATGCTGGAGGCTAAGGGTGTGCGTAGCCCATAAATAAGACCAAGGCTTATCACATCTGCCGTTGACTTTCTTCTGATTTCTGTTGTTGCAATGTTTTCTCTCTACAGCGTTATTAATATCAGCACTGCTCAAATATAAGATTTTACAAAAGCCAAGTGTCTCTTCTATGTTCCCCAGTGATCATGGGTTTTGTCTAAATGTATCTTGTGTTATTTCTATAAAATATATGTCCCATATGTGTGTGGTAAGGCGACTGATTTGGGACAGTTGCAAATGTGGGTCACACGCTAAAAGAGGCTATTTAATGTACTTGTTAAGAGAAGCAGAGGCGCTTTATGGTGTCAACGCCGGGAAGGAAGAGCGTGAGACTGTGGGTTTCTCTGCATAACTGGCCTCTGCCCTCTAACCCAACTGCCATGGACCACTTGCAAACGAGTTGTTTTGCGCTGATTTGTTCATCTCTTTCTCCGGCAGCTGTTGTCACCAACATTCCTGTTTTGACCTCGCCTGAGTCGCACAAAAGCCGGCCTGCTGTTCACGTACCCCGCTGCCGTTTAATTTGGTCAACCAGGTTGGATCACTGACTGCTTTCTTTTCTCCCTCTCGCTGTACCCTTGATGCGTCGCTGCCCGCAGATGCGACTCTGCAACCCCGTCCGGTGGCCAGCAGGCAGTACTACAACCTCTCCAACAATGGGGCCGGCGTGGAGAGAAGGACATCTGCTTCTCCGGTCAGCGTCAACATGGAGTCACCGCGATTTCACCCCCACGCCAAAGGCAAGAACATCCGGCTGGACGGGCAGCTTCGCCGCGCCACGCGCAAGAACAGCTTCTGCAACGGCATCACTTTCAGCCACAGGCCCGTCCACCTCTATGAGAAGGTTTGTCCTAAATTCTGTATCACTCGCTATTTTAAGTGCTGGGAGTGAAAAGACCGAAGTTTTTAAAATTCGGAATACTTGCGTTCCGTCAGGTGCGTCTTCGCCTGAGCGGCGTGCACACCGGCTGGAGTGGAGCACTGCGCTTTGGTTTCACCAGTTTGGACCCCGGCGAACTGATCCCTACAGACATCCCCAAGTACGCCTGCCCGGACCTTGTGACGCGGCCCGGCTACTGGGCCAAAGCTCTGCCCGAGAGACTGGCCTTGAGGGACAACGTGTTGTCCTTCTGGGCCGACCGCCATGGACGAGTTTTCTACAGCATCAACGATGGAGAGCCCATCCTCTTCCACTGCGGGCTCAGCATCGGCTGTCCGCTCTGGGCCATTATAGATATCTACGGCATCACGCAGGAGGTCACGCTGCTCGGTAGGCACTTTATGATGATGATGATGTTGTTGTTGTTGTTTATTTCCCCCCAGGCAAATGACTCCTACAGTATAGCGATGGCTTTGGTCAGGACTGCAGTGGAGCAAGGCGAGCAGATGCTGTCGCATTTTTGAAAAGGGGAAGCGAGAGGAACACATTTCACAACTGACCGGTCGTGAATTTGTACACAATCCATCATCGCACTTCATATGCATCTCATTTTTTCTATTGGACTTCAAACGGAGTCAGCTAAAAAGCAATGTATTTTCAGCATGGCTTTGACAGCCCTGAGACCTCGGAAACCTATTTTTATAGCGAGTCAACACATTCACAGCTTCCTGAGCGTTCAGAAAACGGAAGACGTGAAGCTCTGCAGCCGCGGAGGCCAATGGTAGAGGCGTACGGGGAAAGTGATGCCTGGGGTGGCTCAATATCGTGCTATCTGTGCGACAAAACCAGTTTCTCTGGAAAACCAGAACCACATTGTCGATAAACAGGATGTGGACCGCGGATATCAAGCCGCCTTGGAAACGCCTCACTCTTAACCGCTCACCACTCTCTTACTATCACGTTCCCTTCGCTTTGTCACTCTCTCCCTGATGCTTTATTTTCATCACCCTCTCCCCCGTGGTTCCCTCTCCGACTCACGGAGCGTGTTTATCTTAAGTCTGACAAGAGCTATGGCCATGTTTGGTCAAAGCAGCAGATCCCAAGAGCTTTAAAAGGGTCAGTGCACTCAACTTCTCCAGCATCACTAGAAATAGTAATAAAGGAATGCATCATAAGTCATCCTGGGACAACTCGCGCCGGACTTATTTATGTCAGCCCCTCGGCTTTACTATGAACTGTGCATAAAACTTTAAGAGATCTTGTGCAAAGGAAGAAAGGGAAGTAGTAGTTGGTTACAGTCAAATAAACTACACGCCGATACAGCTCATTAAACACTGACTAACAAACACATTTTTAAAAATGTTTTTTTATAGATAATTAATCAGTTGGGAAAAGAGCAAATTATTCATTAGTTGCAGTCCTCTGATATGCCCATAAAAACAGGAGTGCTCTGAGAGCAGAATCAGACATCAAAGAGGCTCTCAGCATCCAGCATTTCCCCAGGAACCACAGACAAAAAAGGGAAAATCAACGGAAAGAACTATCCTGAGCTAACGCGGGACAGATCATCATAATTTGTCTCAAACTTGTTTCGTTTTTTTTCTCCTTGATATTTTCCACCACAGAAAGCACGTTCGCGGAGAGTGTGGGATCCAGCTGCCTGAGTGCGGCCCGTCTGAGTGCCTATCTGCCCCAGAGCAGCCACGACTCGGCCAATTACAGCAACAATCAGCTGGAGAACAACCAGGCCGCTGCTGCCAAGATGGCCAACCTCCAGATCAATAACTACGCGCAGCTCACCCCCTGCTGCTCCCCCACCCCGTCCTCCTCCACGCTCTCCTCGTCCGCCTCCACCGGATTCAGCACCCCGAGGGTGGTCCGGGGCCTTCCTTCCCCGCTGGACAACGACTTGCACTTCCACCCTGTCCGTGGCTCCGACGTGGTGCTCTCCGCGGACCGCTCGGCCGCCTGCATCCACTTTCTGGACAGCAGCCGGACTCTGGTGTTCAGCGACCGGCCGCTGCACGCGGGGGAGACTCTGTACGTGGAAGTCGGCCACCTGGGCCTTCCCTATTTCGGGGCGTTGTTGTTCGGGCTGACCTCCTGCGACCCGGCCAGTCTACACGCCGGGGACTTACCGGCGGACCCTGAGGTGCTCCTGGACCGCAAAGAGTATTGGGTAGTGCACCGGGGCTTCCCCATGCCTTGTTCCGGAGACGTGCTCAGCTTCAGCCTGCTGCCCAGCGGAGAGGTGCACCACGGGGTGAACGGAGTGGGACGTGGCCGGCTGCTCTGTGTGGACTCCTCTCAGGTCCTGTGGACCTTCTTCACCCTGCACGGGGCTGTCAACAGACTGAGGATACTCGGTAAGCCGAGTGCTTTAACAGCGACACGGAGGAGGAATGACGTGAATCAAGACACCCGATATTCCAAATTGGTCTATTAATGTAGTTCTGAAATGAGATGCCGAGAGAAATACTTATCTGGATTTTGTATTTGTATTTATTTATCCTCAAATCGTATCGAATATGTGCAAACTGGCATAGGTTTTCAGACCTCTGAAGATCAACAGCCATGAAAAAAACCCCACAACAAATGTTGCCGTCACTTTAGGAATAAAAGTGGTCGGCAAATCAAGCTATGAACAATAAACAAACCCTCTACTGAAGTGGAGATTTCAGGCTGAGAGTCTGAAAGAAAACGCCCTTTAGCTCAATTTGGGAGAAAATTGGGTTCACAACGGCAGAGTAGTGAAATAAAGAGCTAAATGTGTATTTTGGATGTTTTCTTTCCACCAGTCTGAAAGAGGACATTTTATTGAAGCAAATCACAAAACTGACCTTGACAAGGTCATTGTTGCCTATAATGTCTTGTATATCTGTGTACTATGTCTTAGTATAAAAAATTGGTAAAAAAGTTTGGAATCCACTCTGGCACGAGAGCCGGCGAATCATATTTCACAAAATATCTTTTAAACTGAAATGATAAACGCCCCAAAAGGAAGTTAATTATCATCAGTCTGTTATTGAGTGTAAGAGGCTCTACAGCTATTTTCTCATAGACTAAGGAATGCATTTGCGTAGCATGTGCCTGTTCACTTTAGAGCTGTGACCTATCGGCCTCAAAGTCCCGCAACTCCCATCAGCTCAACGTTATAACGAAACGGAAACTAGAAGAAAATCGCTCCACGACACGTAGTCACACAAACATGCATATCTAATCTATGTAAAGCTTCACTGGTCCACTCAAACAGTTCAGTTTTGGAATCCTATCACACGTTGTCTGACAGGCCCCCTTTAAAGGCTTTACGTGAACGTGATCATCTGGGTTTTGTTCATCTGTGTTTATGTTTGCCACACAGGAACCGTGCAGTCCAGTCCTCCCTCCTCATCTCCCAGCACCTCTCAGAGCAGCAGTCCAGACGACAGCGACTCCGACCTGGCGTTCAGCGTCAACAGATCCTCCTCCGAGTCCTCTCTGGGTAGGTCCCCTCATGGCGACAGCATGGAAACCCCACCAGGTCACAGGTTTTAGAGGGAAGACGTTTTAGCGGGCGACGACGCGTCTCCGTTCTTGTGTGACATTTTGACATTGTTGGAGGTATAACTCGACGATTGGGTACACACTCACTCCTAAGTTTAGTTGAGTAAGCAATTGGTCAACTGCCAAAAACATTATTGGCAGCAGTCGTCTTCATAAATCATGTCATTTTAAGGTAAAATACCCAGTCATTATTTTAAGCCTCTAAAGTGGGAACATTTGGTGCTTTCCCTTGTCGTAGCATTATAGTAATTGAAGACTTTTGGCACATAGATGACTTCAACTTACGAAGTGCGTGTTTCAAAGTATATATTAATCGGGAACATAATCTGCAGACAAATTGATTATGGAAATATCCGTCAGTTTTCAGCCTGAACACTTTTTAGAAATTTCAATAGTTTAATAAAGATTTGATTAAAAAAAAGTATTGGCCGTGGCTCATGAATAAAAAAAACAAGCTTGAAAAGGAATACAAGATACTCTAGAAATAGTCACTTGTGTGCATTTGCGTCTGTTCTATTTCCAACTCTGGTGTTTTCTCCCTTTTCATCTAGTGACGGCTCCCAGCTCCCCTCTCAGCCTCCCAGTCTCTCCCACTCTTACCGCCTTAGAACTGCCCTCTGCTGGAAAAAACGGAGAATGCACCATTTGCTTTGACCAGGACGTGGACACGGTGATCTACACCTGTGGACACATGTGCCTGTGCAATGACTGTGGGCTTAAACTGAAGAGACAGATCCATGCGTGCTGTCCAATATGCAGGAGGCCTATCAAAGATGTAATCAAAACATATCGGCCCTGATGGTGCAGATGTTTAAACAAACGGGCGAGGTGATTTTCCTTGCCGGATGCCACCTGTGTCCCCTTGTCAGGCTCGGTTGGACACGGATCTTGGTCCCAATCGGAGATTAGCCCCTCCAGGACATAATTGTGCCTATATTTCCATTTTAAGGATGGATCACTTCTGGAGATGCTCGTCATACGCAGATTATGATGGCGCTCATCTTATTACGTGGACTGCTGCAGGAGCTCCTCTGGTTGGTCTGAAAAAAGAAGACCCGTCTCATGTGTTCCTGCTTTGTATTTTCAATGCGATCTCTCTAGCGTCACATGTGTTTCCTGAAATCCTGCTGCATATATTTTGTCGTTAACGCTGTTATTCTAGCTGTATAGTATGTGTGCTTCAGCAGGATATGTGGACCGTAGTCTATGACTTCTAGTGCCTTAGATTTGTGTCACATGGTGTGTCCAAGTACTTATGCTAACAATCCTAGCCATAATTTCAATGTACGCAAATGAACGCTTGCGGTTAAAACGATACATTGATAGAGAATTGAACCAATAAAAGGTGTACTGATGGTGGAATGGTAAGTGTAAACTGTGGCTTGTTTTAGGAAAAGTATGTTTGGAAAGTACCAAAATAAAGTATCTAGATTTCCACTCAGTACGTACGGAGTACGTATGATTCAAATGTGTGTATTTGAGTTAATAACATTTCATTTTCTAACGTCTTAAGGACGATGGAAAGCACGTAGTGGTTAGGTCGCAGGTGGCAAATAACTGAATACACCTGCGTTCACCTAAAAGGTGATCCTTCAGCTAACGTAACAGTCGTGTTTGGTTTGTCCATCTTCTACTGCAGAGACAAAATGCAACATGGCGTAGAGCTCACTGTGTAGATATAAACTAGACACGGCCGCAATGATATTCTAATGTTTCTCAGGTATCCGGTGTGTAAGCAGGCTGTTTGCCCACACGTGTTAGCTGTACGACATTTTGAGTAAAAAATGTTGTGTAAAAGTTGTCTTAAGACAGCCCATATCTTTCCAAGGCCGTTTTAGCATGATGCTGAAGAAGTGCTGGGAGGTTCTAAATACACACAGAGTCAGTAAGTTTTGTTGTAAATTAAAATTACTGATGTGGACCATTTTGGCGCATATTTAGCAGTCACACCATTGTGTCGGTGGTGGCGCTAGCTAAGCTAATTTATTATAAGAAATATAATTAAAACCTTACTCTTAGTCACACAAGAGTCCAGGATAGCTTGCCTAGTTAAGCAATTTGCTTCAATATCAAGCAGTTGGCAGCATAAAGCAGCCTTTCGTGTCTGCTGAGGTATTTTCCTGATCCTACATGGTGTTTGCTGACATCCTGGGAGGAGGACATCTTTGCCTGAGGGGGAAACCAACGTTTAAATCCGCAAAGTGTGTCCAGTTTTTCAGAAATAGAACGACCAGCGTTTGTTTATGTCTGCACTTCCCTAAGACCTGTCGCTTTCTACTAAGGTGCAAAATACGTCCCCTAGGCTTAAAGTAAAGTTGTTTTCCCTTCTGCACCATTCCTTCATCGTTACCGGTTTTATTGTGGTAGAATATTAAGAAATCCCGTCTTTTCAGTTCCTGTTCGTGTGCATTGATTATCGACACCTGCCTTCAGTTACTCCCCCTGATTTTGCCATGAGTCTTCTCTGTTATTCTCCCTTCAACTCGTTTGGACGAAGCGTTGTTCCATGATTCGGAATTTTTCTTACAGTGTTGCTCCGTAAGTCAGCTTTTCTGCAGACTTTACCCACGAGATTTACCCTCAATTCATGGCAATGTTAAATTAAGCACAGAGTTGCATGGAGTCATGGAGATCTAAAAAAATGAAAACAACGACGGCACATTCAGCCTGGCGAATTTCAGATGCAGCACAACAACTAATGAAATCTGAAGACGGTGTAGATTTATTGATGAAACGTAACATTCTGAAGCTGTTGATTCTGTCTGGAAGACATTCAGATCAGGAAGAAAAATAAAATAAATTTGACTTGATATTTTTGACATTGTTATGGTGATATGTTAGCGCAAAGTGCTGTCCCATTCCTATTTACACCCTTTACGGCCCTCACAGACTCTTGCATCCATTTACCATGAGATGTCAGTATAAGTCCCCGAGGATTTAGGATTTAAGGCCGTAGGGAGGACATTTGGTTTGGGCCCTTTGGGGGTTTTGTATGTTAAGTTTGCACTGACCCTTTGTATGACAGCCTTTCAGCAAAAGAGATGCCTTTTTAAACTTTGTGTGCTGTCTGCTGTCAAGTTAAACTCTAAACCGTTACGAACAACAAGTGAATCCAAACACAAGGTTGAAAAAAACCCTCCATTTTACAAAAATAAGTAATTTGACTAAATTTTAGAGGAAATCACTTAAATTTCTTCTTCAGCAGATTTGTTTTCTTGACAGATATGTTGGTTCCTTAATGAACAATAAATCCATTTCACACTGAATTTCACACCAAAAGTATAGTGTTATTCTTCTCACAGAAAATGTGAATGCAACAAGCATTAGAACTTATTTTTTTTCAGTTAGAATAATACGAGTCACTGTACAATATATACAATTACTTGGATTTATCCCTGCAGCTTAATGTTGAAGCCACTTTGAATAGAATTTGAACATTTTTTATTTTGGTTCAGCAGCCAGTTTTTCGCATACGTTTGTCACATAGTTGTTTTTATAGTTGTCCTTTTAATGGGTTTTTACTGTAGAAGTAACGCACTGTCAATCCCTGGTGAGCAAACAACAGCTTCCTCAGGTAAATCTCTACATTTGGTATATGGGCCAAAATGGTTCAAGGGGTTAAATACTGAGAAAACAAACAAAAAAAACAGCAGCAGCACATTAAAAAAGTGTTCCTAATTCTAACACATTTCCTGGATACTCAAAACTTCTTGTGAATTCAGCAATAAATGATAATAATAATCTTACTGTAAACATGTTGACCAGTCAGTTTATTTGTGTAATTCGAGCAAAAATATCTCTATACACTCTGTGAGCACAAAACAAAATAATACAAGTGATGGAATCCGTCATTTGGGGTTACAGCGAGTCGGTACTGCACTTTACCCGTTTGACTTCCCCAACATGTATTGAGAAAACGAGCAGGCAACCTTGGACCTGCGCTTTTAGGTCACCAGGGACGGACACCCGCTTTGGTTTACACAGCTTTACATAACCATGTAGAATATGTAAAAATCTAAACTCCATAGTGAGCACATCTTTCTGTCTGCAGTGCTCTCTACTGAACACTTGAAGGCGCCATTTCCATGCAAATGGGAGAAGAGGCTCCGTGCTAATAAAACCTAAAAAAAAAACGTGACAAGTTGTTAACCCAATGATTAGTAAGCTACAGTGTCCTTGGTGCGACTTTCCACTCCCCCACATTTAGTCGGATCTCAACCTCTTCCACCTGGCGTGTTGTTGACGTGTTGTTATTGGATGAGCCGGGTACCGAAGACTCGCGGCGCAAAGAGTGTTTGGTAACACTAAACTACCGGCTGAAGCCTCGCTACAGACCCAATTGAGCACAGATATTGCCTTTATATTGCCCCCATCGACCAAACAGCAAAAAGAAAAAACAACACTGGAATCGCTGTTGCTCTGTAAATGAGCCCCGCGCTTCGAGCTTTGCCTTTACGCGCAAGTGAGCGCACAAATGGCTCCTCGACAATAACGCGCCACGGAAGAGCCTTGGTGACCGGAGAGGATCTACAACTGAGGGGTAGACACTGGAGCCCTTGGCATCTTTATCCCATTTGAAATGAACTTCTTAAATTCCCCCGCGTGCAGTCCGTTAATATCCAGGTTATATGCCAGAGTTCGCCTCTTCCTCCCACCACTCAGGAGGCACAGCGGGATGAGTTAGTTCAACACTCCCTCCAGTTGAGAACATTTGGGAATTTTTGGGGATGTAGATCTTTTTTTCTTTTCTTCTCCAGCTGCACCCTACATCGGATTATTGCCACCATGGCCGCCGCAGCCTGAGGAAAGATGGAGTTGGGTTTGGATGTTGGGGAGGCGGTGGGGCTAAACGGGTCGGACTGTCCGTCCCGGAACGAGAGCGACCTCCGGGCGGGCGCCTCGTCCACCGGGCTGTCCAGCACGCTGGCCAGCGTGCTGATCTTCACCATCGTGGTAGACATCCTGGGGAATGTGCTGGTCATCCTGTCGGTGTACAGGAACAAGAAGCTAAGGAACGCAGGTGAGAGATGAAGACGCAACAGAGCGTGTGTTTTTGGAAAGGTGTCTAATTTAGGCCAATGCAGACACACACTGTACATTTCATTTCCTCAAAATGAATGAATGTGTTTTTGTTATTTCAGAATTTAAAAAAATGTGTTTCAAAAGCAGACTCTTTAATTGTCTGAAAACAAAAAAAACGAGAATTGTCCATCTGAATGACCTCTGCGATGCCTTATTGCGTCCCCTCTCTCTTCATTCACAACTCTCATTATGTAATGTAACTTGTAGCTTGTGACCTCTGCTCTGGGCTCGACAATCAGGCTGCTATCTGAACTGAGCCTCCAGTCTGAGTGGGGGGGAAGCGTCCACAGATTTGCCTGTCTGTCTTCATATCTCTTCATAAATGATAAAACCTTCTCTCCTCCATCTGGCGTTGTTCCATTGCTTCTCCTTCCCAGATGATTCCCGCTCCCACTTAAATGAGATTCCATTGAATTATTAGCAGCCATGGTGAGGAATGCTGTTGTATTCATCACTCAATTCCTGTCATTTACATGCTCCATTCAATGAGTCCGTACGTTGATTATTTAATTCATTTTTGCCTAAACTAAAGGCCTGTGCAGTACATTTTGGGCTGAATGGAGGAGATGTGATGTACTCAGTGAAACAAATAGTTCATTTGGAGATCAGGGTTTTATTCTCCCTGTCAATGTTGACTATGCATGCGCTAACAATGTAAAGTATTCCCCGGACCAAATAGGCCATTCTTTTTTAAAACACATAATAAACTTGAATTAATCTTTTTTGTCATCAGTGAATGAAAATTACATTTCAACTTAAATTATACTAAAAATGAGTCTATTAATATAGCAAATAGGCTATGTATCGTTCTATGGATTTTTTTTATCATTCCTAAATAAATTTAAAACAAATTTTGATTTTCTGAGCCATTTTGTTGTCTTGCACATACTGGGAAAGAAAATGTTCTAAGAAACAGTCACATGGGTTAATTACACACAAAGAAGTCGTAAGACACATCATTTTGTCCTGGTAGAATTATAGAAAAATGTATTTAAACGATATAACCTCATGTTTTTGTTTTCCAAAAATAACAAAATAGAATACTGAGATGTTGGAAACAGAAGAAATAGTATAAAACCAAAACTGTGGGGCGTTTTGCTCCCTTGAACGTATACGGGAGTTAAAGGACCATGTACCATGATACCCAGCAGCTCTCTACAGGTAAGAGTCAAGAAAGCCTGCTGTTAGGAAAAAGACTAAACTCAGTGATCACAACACAGTGCAAACCAGGCAAGCGGATTAGATCATTATGTGTTTGGAATAATTAGCTTTAAATTACAATTTCACAATACATTACATAACAGACCCAATGAGGTCCTGCACTCAGTAGCCAAAAGTTGTTTGCTGAGGAGTTTAGGAGCCCAAAGAATGATTTGATTATCTGGTTTGCAAAATCTCCACAGTCGACTGGTCTCGAACAATAGGGCCGAACGGCCCGTTCAGTAGTCCTCTTTGTGCCGGTGGACTGCAGCCACCGCAGTGATTAGTGATGTCACCCTTATACTTCATTGGACGTGTCCATAAAAATCAGTTTTTGTCATAGATAGCTTCTTTGGGTTAGGTGCAATATAGTACAATAATATATATAGATATAGTGAGGTCAATGTATGATTTACAGTCTACACTCAGACATATATTGTAATGGAAGCCTGTGTGTGAGGCCGGGTTTGAACACATCCCTCTCTCCATCACGCGCCGTTCAGACTGCAGGTCTGCTTCCACACACACTGCAGCGGCACCTTTCATCTCGGCTTCCTCATATGCCAACACTCCCCAAAATGTGCACCTGCATGTGTGCACATTTTGTAAAGATTATGCTATATCATCTGAGAGAATGAATTTGTCCTCAATATCTTCATGTGTTTCCAGAGCTGGTCCCACATGTTCTGTTTTGAAATGATCAATCCAGTGAATCTTCAGAGGGTGGAGCGTGGCACAGGACTGCCAATGGAGGTTAACGTTAGAGTTTCCCACTGGGTTTAACCATACTAAAAATACATTCTGAAAATGCACTCATGAGAGAGAGAGAGAGAGAGAGAGAGAGAGAGAGAGGGAGAGCAAAAGAAAACGGCGATGGGGAGCAGATGGAGGTAATAACGAAAGAATGAACTTGCCTGTGTGCGAGTGTGCATGTGTGTGCACAAGCACTTCCATGTCAGGAGCTGTGCTGTTTTTTAAGGTTTGGAGATTGAATTTAGTTAAATCATGTGTCACATCTACTCAGTCACCCTGCGATCATAAATACAACCTAAAAAGCACAGTGTCCAGAGGGGGGGTTAATTCAGTCAGTGGTTAGTGAGTCAAACCAGAAGCCAGTTTAAACTGAAGGCTCAGATCCAGGGGGATTATCACTGTAGCACACTACATTAAACATGTCTTCCTTCCCCAACAAAAATGACTACATGCCCTCCAGTTTTCTAATGTGGTCAACAGGGAGGCGGAATATCTATCAGATTGGGATTATTTGACCAAAGCACACTTAGATAAGGTAAATACAGGGTTATGTATCAATTTCATCCAATCTCTTCTTTGAATAGTGGTCTGTTCTTATTCAAATGTTCATATTTGACTATAATCCTTGGGTGTCTGGAGTGGCGCCCACCATGGGCCCACCAGGGCCTTTGAGTCTTATCTTCTCAGACACGGCAGATCTGATTGGTAGATGGCCTTTGACGGTGACCATGATGTTTTTTGGCCGGTCCCGTGGCGGCCTGCATCACCAAAAGGCAGCTTTTGTCATTTTAATGTGAAACTTCTTCCGTAAAATTCTCTGGCCCGTTGAGGATGAGTTTCCCGAGTGGTCACGACAGTGCAAAAGCCCTTGCCGAAAGGTTATTGTTGCTTATTTATGATGGTGAGAGTGACCAGGTCTAATTTAATCCTCACATTGCTGGTGTGCAGCCAAATCCAAGAGATACTGTCCGTCCTACATATATCCTACGCACGTCTTTCAAAGTGTAGGCGAGTAAATCAAAGCGCAGTATATCACGATTCCTGCATGAGCAGTGAAGGTAATGGGATACAGAAGGTGGGTTTGGCATTAGAATGGAACATAAATCTTTGTAAAACAGTTTTATCACGCTGCCATGCAACTTGTCGAACTAAAAATTCACTTGGCGTCAATACCTAATTGTTGTAGCGTAGGGGTGCGTGTTTAAAACGAAGGACAGGTTGGGCGCCAGACAGGCAAATAACCCACGTTATTCCCTGTCTTACTTTTAATGATGTAAATTAAATCTAATACCAAATCAGGAAGCCCATCTGCAGGGAAAACCTCTGTATTCAAACATAAAACATATAATCCCCATCAAAACTTAGATAAACACATGTTTAAACACACCAAATAATAAAGTGGAAAGTCTCAGTTACGGAGTCCAGATATTGTCTTATTTTGTGTTATTGTAGAGGCCGGCGAGTGTTGGGTTGCGTGTGGGGGGGTGAGTGTGAGTTGGATAATCCGGAGAGCTCCCAGTTCGTGTTACTTTTATTATCAATATACAGACCTATTGAGTAAAAATTAAGAAATGTGCCATGAATATGTTGAATAGCGAGTGAATAATTATACATTATGCAGGTCTTCATTCCATAAATAATGCTTCATCCTTGTTGTGGTCTGGATGATGTTGGTTTATATATCTTGTTCCCTTCCGCCAGAGCTGAATAATTCCTTGTGTGTTTTGTTTCGATTTATATTTCATTTGCCACAAAATGTGACAGATATGTGACAGAGACTCACCAGGATGATTTACAGGGTGGTCGCTCAACTCTCGGGGGGGGGGGGGGGGGGGGGACACTCACGGCGAGACTCAGTTGACACGGCCGATGCTGTCAGAGAAGTTGTAGGCCGCAACCAATCGGCCGTTAGGTTCAATGGTTCTAAAGCCACACTCCATGATAATAATAGCTCCCATAGATGTCAGCGGGCAAGAGCGCTGTTGTTCAGCTGTTTTACACTAAAACAATAATGGTTCACGGTGCCGAGTTCTGGTGTGATGAGCATCAAGCCGGCCAAGTTGTTTAATTAAACAGCGGGAGGCGGCGGTTTCGGCCAACGTTTTAATAATAGACGCCAGCAAAACAAAGAGTCATCTGCCCGCTTCACAGCAATCCCCTCAGCGGTGCTTTAGCACCTACCTCATCCTCTTGATGATAAAGGGGTGAGAGGGTTCGGAGAGCCGCGAGGTTGCAGCAGGCCCCGTCCCACTAGCTCACTTGATAGCACTGAGCCGCGTGATGTCGAGCGAGGATTCAAAACGCTGCACAATGACAAACGCACACGGCGAGCACTGTGAGCGTCACAAATACAATCTGACAGATTTGCCCAGTGAGCTGACTCGAGGATAAAGAGCAAATGCTTTTATTTTTATCCCAGTGGGCCCGAGAGACGGCTCGGGCTGTTTTGCGTAGCTTAGAAAGCGAATGCCGGCGAATACCCACGTCGGACACGAGGGAAAACACTCCACCTGACAGCTGACTTTCTTGTAAAAATAAAACAGAAAAGTTAGAACGCATCACAATGACAGGAATACAATGACATAATTATGATGTTGCATGTTCTTTGTTGTTCTCATTACCATTCATTCAATCAAGTTCAGGCAAGTAAATTGACATGAGACACACTGTAGAGGTGCGGCCGCTGAGGTGCCGGGATTGAGGATTGATGGCCAACATAAATTTCAAATCCACTCCCGTCATATCTGCCAATCAAAGCTGTTGTTTCAGCTGCTGAGCTGTTGAGAGTCTAGCACCTTCACATTCACAGACTTCAGCTGGTAGTTTATGTTATATCAACCCTTGAATAACCCCAATGTCTGACAAACAATGTTTATAAAATGAGCTGAGATTATTTAGAGAAAGCCCAAATATTTATACTCTTACCAGTGATGTAATGATGCGCCAGAAACGGGAAAGAAGTTATTAATGACATGAAACATAATAATACTGATTAACCTTCAGTAGGCCTACAGGTTTATTTTGATTTGCTCGATAGTACTCTAAATGGAGATCATTAAAAAAGATGTGTGTCAGTACATAAAACAAAAAACATGGTTTAACTTCTGCAGACAGAAACTAGTCATTTCTGCAAAAATCTCCACTTCATCACAAACCTTGACTCTTAAAAAATGTGAAGCTCACATACAGACACACACACACACACACACACACACACACACACACACACACACAAAAGGCCCTGTTGTGTCGCGGACTCGACAAACACGACAAAAGGATCGGACAGTAGACTCGGTAGGAAAGTAATGCGTGTGTGTTTAATGGACGTTGCGTGACACAAACAAATACCCCGCATCCAGTGCCGGGTCCCTCTTTTATATGGATGCCCCGTAGGGACAAACTTACGATCAATACACAACATCCCTCCCCCTTTACTTTTAACTTCCCCAACCATGCAGACGTAAACAATCTCTTCTTAGTATCATCACAGCCCCTCTGCTTTAACAATCGTACCCAATTACCTTTAACAGATACCCCAAAATAACCTTCCCCTGAACTAGGGAAAGAGGGTAGACTACCTCCATTCCCAGACTTGACCCTGGGGGGTATTCTGCCCCAATGTTGGAGGTTAGTCTCGTCGCTACATGTTCAATCTGTCCGGGGGTCGTCGTTCTCTTGTGGGGTACCGACGAAGTACGGGTAAGTCTACTATTCCACTGTCACTGGGTCTGAGTGGTGATGGTGTAAGTCCCTGCGGCGGTGCGTCAGCACCTTGAGTCGGCACACCCCCTGGTTCAGGTGAGGAGGGAACACTTTCCCTGTCTTTGTGTTGCGGCAGTGGATGCTCAGATGATGGCTGAAACCCCTGGAAGGCTTCCAGTAGCTGTTCTGGGTTTGTCATTTGACCTGAGTCATCACTGAGGTTGGTGCCTGACAACAGTTGATCTACATGTCTCCTCCAGATGATGTTCTCTGGTGTTTGGACTGTGTAGGACACTGGACCTGTTTGAGCGACCACAGTTGCTTGTACCCACTTTGGACCGTTACGGTAGTTCCGAACAAGAACTCTCTCTCCAGCTCTGAAGCTTCGGTCCTTTGCTTTGTTCCGCCTCTCCACCTGCGCTCTTTGTTGTGTCTGTACGGCCTGCTTAACCTTTGGAGGTCTCAGAAGGTCGAGTCGTGTGCGAAGCTGTCTATGTGTTTAATGGACGTTGCGTGACACAAACAAATACCCCGCATCCAGTGCCGGTTCCCTCTTTTATATGGATGCCCCGTAGGGACAAACTTACGATCAATACACAACAGGCCCTTTATTGCACAATATCAAATCAAGACCTATGGGAAGCTGATGAGTCATTTACAGAACACCACTTATATTGTATCGTGGCATCACTGCGATTGTTTTCTATTGTCTTAATTTTACACATTAAAGTTTGATTTATTGTTTTATCCGCCCACCCGCACCCAGAGCAGCTGCACGGTAACAATATCGGATGTCATTTTCTATGATTCACGTCTTCCAAAAACTTATCCTGGTTATTGTGAGCTCAATTGAACAGCCTGATTGATGAATTTTATTGGAATCGACTTGCAAGTGTGACTTGCGAAATAATTTCATAGTTTAAAAACCAGACGAAGAAGCCATGCCAAGCGGCTCTAACTTGTTCGCAATGGCGATAAAAACATGATTAAAACTGATGTTAAGCTGGTTCAATAAATACCATCCTAGTTTAGCGTATTAGGCTGCTATTGTTTGTTATTTAGCACCAAACTGAAAGTACACCAAAAGTACTGTAGATATTAAAATGATTACAATTTACAATGAATCATTAGTGGGACATGAATGTGTTTTTAGTGATGGTAATCCAAAAAAAGAGTTCACCAAAAACCACAAATGTGAATCTCATGGGGCTACAAGAGAGAAAGTCAGTGGGATTCATCCTATGGGCACCAAGGATATCTTTACCAAACCCATGTCGATAGTTATATATACCATTCATAGAGATAGAATAAATGAAATTGTTGTTCAGTGCAGTGGAGAGTAAGTGTCAAATACCTCATCAAAATGAGCCCCAGAGGGCACAATGAAGCTGCTCTTTTACAATGGAAAACCCAGTTGGACCTCCGTTGACGCGTTCCGTTGACGCGCTCCGTTGACGTGCTCCGTTGACATGCTGTATGCTTTCGTCATTCACCACTTTGGGTCATGTCTTGTTCTGTCACCTCTTCTGTTTCTCAAGGCAACATCTTCGTGGTGAGTTTGTCCGTGGCAGACCTGGTGGTGGCCTTGTACCCTTACCCTCTGGTCCTGACAGCCATCTTCCATGATGACTGGACCATGGGTGACCTGCACTGCCAGGCAAGCGGCTTCATCATGGGCCTGAGCGTCATCGGCTCCATCTTCAACATCACGGCCATCGCCATCAACCGATACTGCTACATCTGCCACAGCCTCCACTACGACCGGCTGTACAGTCTGAGGAACACCTGCTGCTACCTGGGCCTCACATGGCTCTTGACCGCACTCGCCACAGTGCCGAACTTCTTCGTCGGCTCGCTGCAGTACGACCCACGCGTCTACTCCTGCACTTTCGCCCAGACAGTCAGCTCATACTACACCATCTCAGTAGTGGTCATTCACTTTCTCATCCCGCTGTCGGTGGTGTCCTACTGCTACATGAGGATATGGGTGCTGGTGATCCAAGTGAAACGTCGGGTGAAACCGGAGCTAAGGACCAAACTAAAACCCAGTGATATGAGGAACTTCCTGACGATGTTTGTGGTGTTTGTCTTGTTCGCAGTGTGCTGGGCTCCGCTGAACCTCATAGGACTAGCAGTAGCTATAAACCCAGAGAGAGTTGCGCCCAACATACCTGAGTGGCTCTTTGTCACAAGCTACTTCATGGCATACTTTAACAGTTGCCTCAACGCGGTCATATATGGACTGCTAAACCAAAACTTCCGCAAAGAATACAAGACAATTCTTCTTGGTCTTTGTATCCCACGTTTGCTTCTCATGGAGACCTCCAAGTGTGGCACAGAGGGACTGAAGAGTAAGCCCCTGCCTGCTTTTACAAACAATAATGTAGCAGAGATAAATGTATAATGTTGACGTTTTGCTGGGAAACTGAGATTAAGTTTCTGTGTCGCCTGATTGCGGGTCTGTGCCATATTTTACCTAGTGCCTTTCATGGGATCTGTTGCAAAGATGCAATTGTATGTACCATTTCAACCATGTCAGACACACTATTCCCTCGCGTTGAGATGAAAAACAATCAGTTTGATCCCTTGTACATTGTGCCTTCTTTGTAATTCTGCACTCTATTTAAAAAAACAAAACAAGAAACACATATTCAGGTAACAGTATGTGGCAAAAGACATTAAGTCACTTCACTTCGCACTGGATAGCTTGTTATTTGAATGAGGGACTTCCACATCTCCACACCATCCGTCCATTGTGTGCCCCAGAAGAACTCACTGCATATTTGCAAAGATCGATGGTAGAAGGTAAATAAAATAAATGCATTTTCCCACTTTATCTCTTTGCTCGTAAATGCAGCATTAATGGTGGAAGATTCTAAAGCTTTGTTGTTTTACTTCCTCTGTTAGTACCTCTGTATCTGACATATTGCAACTTTTATGAAAATTAAGGACATTTGCATTCCATATGTCATCCTTGGTTTGTATAAATATCTCAAGCTCCTTCTCGCTGGGAATGTAGCCTGCATTTATTCATTATGATGCTGTTTCACCCTCAGGCTTGACTTCTGAGCCATGATGCCCAGTGTGAAGAAATGGACGGACCTGTGTTAATAGAAGCATATGTGCCTTCTGATAGTAAAATTGTATTCTCTCACAGTTTAAATGTTCCAGTAAAGCCAAACTGTCTTTTAACTGCGTTGACTGCTGGATCAATTTATAGGACAAAATTATGAAAGCCTCAGACATCCCCTTTTGGACCCCGGATGATTTAGACATTTTGAAGATGAACAGATGAGTACAGCTATCCTCCTTGTTTATTAAATTGCCGGGGGACATGATACGCATCAGGAGCAAGAGATGCAATTACGTGTTAGTGCAAGTGCGCCTGAGCACACGTCACCTTCGCCGAGATGAGCTCTGACAGCCTCCAGGCACAACTTCAACCTGACAAACAAACCGTGAGCAGTTCACCTCACGTGGAGGCTCCAAGATGTCAATCTGACGCATTCTTGATATGATGCTCTGCTACTGGAATATTAAAGAGATTGCACATGCACCATGTCTAATTCAAAGGATTCATAAATATGTTCTGCACAACATTTACTTTCATATCAGTGTCCTGGTTTTTTTTGTTGTCCTGCTTTGCTTTGCTGCAGCTAAGCCCGGTCAGGCTGCCCGATATGTGCCCGGATGAAACTCTGTATGGACGATTGTGGAACGTCAATCCTTGATGGATCGCGGGCTGTCAAGTTGCAGAGCAGTAGCTGTTCAATCCATCTCGCAATCTTACAAGACAGTGCTCTGATGTGGAAGAAAGAAGCAGCCCACACGCCAGTGCCAGGTCAGCTCCAGATGAGTGGCTAAAGGGCCTTGAGGGAATACGACAGAGACGGCTCTACCATGTTGACGAGTCACAGACTAATCCTCATCTCCTTACCAAACCTATCTCCATTCTCTCCTCTTAATGCTTATTCCGCCCACATTTATTTATCTCCCAAGGAATTGTTTGACATTTAGGTAAATGTGCTCTTATGTTTTCTAACACAAGGGGATAATTAACTACATTTGTCCACTGAGTGTTGGGCTACAGTCAGGTCTGCAGAACATTTCCTGATAATTCTACCAATGGTGGATCGCTTTTGATTATGATATATAGTGTCTTTGTCAATAAATAGTTGGCAGTTTAGCCGGTGATGAAATATGAATAACAAAGCTTTGTGGAGGAATTTTTATTTTTGAATGTTCAAGGACAGAGCTATCTATCTATGCTTTGACTCCAGTCAGCTAGATTTACACACGTACTGTCTCCTTGGTTCCCCCGTAGGGTGAGCTCAAGGCTTTCAACAGCCGAGGCACACCATAAATCGTTAGTATCAATTATTTGTCGGAGTTACATATAATAAATTAGATCAAGTTGTCAGATACGAGGCCCGACTTATTATGTTCAAATATCATTCAAAACCGCGCAGTGCATTTGCGGTCATCACGTTGCAGCAGTGAGAATATATCGTCCTTCTCGTGGCTGCCGAGATGAAGATTATTTCCACAACACGTGAAGAGTGAAGCACTACACGGTGCAACGGTAGCATGCCATGATTATTGCCTCACTACAGGAAGACAAATGCAGCCCTTCTGTGCACGGAGGAATTTCTACAGCTCTTGCACATCAGTGCATTTTACAGCAGTGTGATCTCACGGTGAGTCTGCTGCCCCGATAGCAAGTTTCCAAATGGGTTTGTTCACGGGGTTTAGCACTGCCTGTGTCCTCATGCATGTGATGCGTTCCTACATTTCTCAGAGCAGGACATGTGGGTGATGGTGATAGTTTATATCAAATACCTTAATTTTATTTTTACACTGAGTAGTGTACAGCACTGCATAATATATATATATATATATATATATATATATATATATGAAATGTAAATGTTTATGTTTTTCTACTTGAAAAAATGTCCCTATTGCCCCTTGTTTATTGACAGATGCCAGTGGAGAAATAATTACTTGAATCTTATAAGTAAAGGTACAAACACAACTATGTTAATATACTTAATTACAAGTGAGAGGGTTGCCTTTAAAAAAGGCAATATTATCTGCTATATAATCTGCCAAACACTAAATAGAAAAATTAACTCATATATCTCACATTTTGAGAGAGAAAAAGAGAGAGAAAGACTAAATCTTATAAATTAACGAGTAATAACTTTAAAAGGTGTGTATTCCAGTCATAGTTGTTTAATTGTATTTTAAACACAAAACTAGACACATTTGAAAATCATGGAGACAGAATTCTGAACTCTCACGGCCACAATAATTGCATAAATTAACACGTTAACTCTGAAGCCCTTGTTTTTGTTACATATTAGTTAGCTTGGCTGTGTCCTCTAAAGCGTTTTTACATGTATATTTTTCACAAGCAAGCTGTTCAACTCCTGTCTTGTGCATGAGAGTGCTAACAATCTAAATATAAAGGGAATGTGCTTTTTTTCTCAGAATTTAGTTTTTTTTGACAATGCTCTTCAAAGACTTCTTAATATACTGTATCTGAATATGAAGTAGAAACAAATTATAAAGTTCCATAAAATTAAATTATTCTACTACCACAACATGTTACATGTAGTAAAATAAAGTGCTTGAATACATACCTTATTACTTTTATACTTTTACATGCAAAGAAAAATGCAAAAAACAATCCTCTCACTTTTAGCGGCAGTTGTAAAAGCAGACAAAGTGTTTTCTATTAGTACTCTACACTTGGAATGGAAACTACATTTACATTTAGTTACATTGGCACCGTCACTGGGTCAAAACAACAGGTGTGGTGTGGAGTGTGGTGCCTCATGTTTGACATTGAGCATTAGTGACACATGGAATGAAAAAGGCACAGCTAGGGGAGTCAGGACGGAGAGACTCATGGGAAATACTTCTGGAAGGTCGAAGGTCAATGTGCTTGTGCAAGGACCATTTAGTACTAAGATGAACTTGCAACAAAGAAGCGTTAGCCGGTTAAAATCAGTGTTATTCTACTGACGATACAACTTTTAATTAAATGTCATATTGCCACCATAATGTTTTGTTTTGCTTTTGTTTCCAAGGTAAACAGAAAAGTAAAGAGTAATGGAAAGATGAGAAAAGATGAGGAAAGATTTTGAATTTTTGAACATATAGCATGACCTGTTTCTAAAAAAAGGTCAGTGTGAACTTCCACAAGTGTTTATTTATAAAAATGCTTGCAGTCCATTAAAATTGAGAAAATATATTGTTTTTTGTAGAACAATTATATTTGAGGTTCCTCACAACAATAATGGCAGGCCTAATGCGCCCGATAAACACACTTTAGTTTGATATTGATACCGACAGAGGTATCTGCGTACAGTAAAAAAATACCTGTTTTGGGTTTTAAGTGGTAAAAGTCAACTCAACTCCCAAAGTCAATATTTCTCTCCAAAGGGAATCATCAAACAAAACAACAAATGCTGCATTATTCTTATTAAATATCAGTCTATGGTTCATCCAACAATCAATTACAGAAACCTATTTAATAAGGACATTTTCTGTCAACATGTGCTCTTAAATAATTAGAGTGAAACTGGGTAAAATGATCATTTTTTTAAAACACATCGTTGGATTTTTCATAATGGCTCTGACTGGCTCCTTGACACCATGACAGCGAGACTTCAACCAGAAACAGAGGCGGCCCCACGACAATATGTACAGTTAGGACGAAATGGACTAAATGTCTGTCTCTTACACCTACTATCAAATCAGTAAATGGATGGCAGCGATAAATTACTCAGAAATGTAGTGCACACGCAGACATGACACATAAATGTCTCAAATGATCCTTCAATGACTTGCAAGCTTACATCCATATTTTTGTTATTTTTGGAGCATGGTTATAGGAACATGTGTGGGACTAACACTATGGCTACAGATGTAAAGCTGATGTGTTCCTCTCCGAAAGTGGCATGCTTCATTTTCACTCACAAACTGTGCAAAAAGAACATGTCAAAGTGTGACTGACATGGGATGTGATGCTGATTCGACCATTCGCTACAATGAAAAGTACCTCTGATGAATCCAAATTGAGCTTGCTTTTTTTGCAATCAAGCTCAAACTATATAAAATGTCTAGTGAAACCGACTACATACACTACATACAACCACACAGGTGTCTTTTACTTCAACATGTAAGAAGTGGAGAGAAAAACGACTCTTAAATATTTTTCGGGCCTAGGTGAAATACATTAAAGCTTAATGTTTGTAGTCACTTTGTCACTTACTGTCAAATAAAACACCACACAAAATATATGAAAATAGTAAACATCTGATAAATCATTTTTAGAAATGTAGCCTATACAAGATTATTGACAATCGGACATTGCTTTAGGGCAAGAACAGTATCTTTTTTTCCCCAGGGGACATACGTACTTTTTGTTGCTTCTATTTCGGGGACATTTTGGATGCTCAGCCTATACTTGTTATTGAGTTATTTTTACTTTGTTAAGCCTGATTGACAGTCCTTAAAAATAGAAGACTTTAAAACTCTTCAACTGGATATTACAATTCAAATCACCGTCCCTCCTCGAAACCAAAAACAGAGGAGACACATATCACTTAATAGTTAAGGGTTACCTTCGTATTTAAAGACAGACTGTATAGAACTAGATTTCAAAATACATTCTTATTTCTGAAAGACACGAATCCGCGCGAGACCAACCTGACGTCACACCTGGTCACGTGACAATCCCGTGACCCTATGCGGAAGGAGACGTTTGCGCTACGGAGGCAGTGCACCACATCACAGACGGGGGAATCGCTAACATTCACTGCCTATATTCCCCATCGTCTATCTTAACCTCCTCTCCGATCGGCCCAGCAATGGACGGATCCGTCGGAGCAGCTCCTGACGCCGGGCCCCCGGCTTATTACAGGGGGTGAGGAAACAGTAATAACGTTGCTTTATACCTGCAGCTAGCAAACCGAGCTAGCTAACCAGGCTAGCTAGCTAGCTTCTTAGCTTAGCCTCTCTGAGCTGACGTCTGTTTTAAAAACACCCCCGCTTCCTCTCCCCCCCTGTACGACGTTCAGCAAGTCTACACGAGACGTGTATTCCATGTGGTGTAACCCTTGAACGCATCATTAATCGTCGCCAAAGGACGTCCGGCACAGCATGTGTGTTCAGCATGTAACCCATCACAGTTGTCACGTGACACCCCCCCCCGTAATCCATCCGGGCTGATTGACACAACTTGTACTCCTGCAGAAATGAAAGCTCCTTGGTGTCAGCCCTCAAGACGCTGTTGTTCTTCACCATCCTGATGGTGACGCTGCCCATCGGACTGTACTTTGCCACCAAGGCGTACCTCTTTGAGGGTAAGGTTCGCACCTGGCGGCCCCTGTGGAGTCACCTGATTTACCTCCTCTGGTGCAGATGAGAGGAAACCGCAGACGAGCCTCTTCACTTTGTAGCCAAGTAAAATGTATATATTAACTTAACATAGCTGTACATATAAAACATGCATGGTAGTGTACAGAGTGTAATGACATTACCGTCTGTACAAACAGTTGTCTTTCCTCATTTTATTTATCTCTTTTACTCTACTGTAGTAAAATACGAGAATCGGACAAAAAATAAATAAATAAAGCAATCTGTCACCAGAACATCTGCAAATCAATGCATTCTTGTAACTGATATCTTAATTTAAAAGAACATTATTTTATTACAATAATTTATTGTATATAGTGTTTGATATGACATTGAATGCAAAGAAAACCTAAGGACACCCGCAGCATCCGTTGTTCCGTTTTCCGTCATGTCTTTTCTATTTAAGGCCACCTTAGAGAGCATGTTATTATTTTGAACTGGCGAGCAACACTGTCGGCTACTCTCATCCAGTGTTTCTCAAGCCGTCGTTGACATAGTTTTGCCACTAAAGCGCTCTGGGAACTAACGGCATTCTTTATACGCAGCCAAACAAAGTGAAACAAACGTGCAGCCTACGTTTGATCCGTAGTGCGTCACTCCTGTCACACAGTGACACGTGTGGGGCCGTCACTTTGCAGCTCAGTTTCACCGGCTGAGGTTGATATGACTTGTAGTCTGTTTCTGTGTCACTATTTTTATCAACGCAAAAAATAATGTAATCGGGATGACTAACTGCACATGATGAAAAACATTTTGAAAATTATTTAAAATCATGATAATTTAAATTAATGGATCTGCACCAGTGGCAGAGTGCCCTCAGAGCGTCTTTCGCACTGAACACGTGGTACCAAGCGTTTAGTGCAGCATTTTGTGGGAACTGACACAGTGTTTATTTGAAAGATGACGTAGACACCTTTGGCCTTTTTTTTCCATTGAAGATGCTTTTTCTTCACTGTTTTCTCAGGTTCCATGAAGCTGTCCAGCTCTGACAGCTACTTCTATGCAGCCATCGTTGCCGTGCTTGCTGTGCACGTGGTGCTGGCCTTGTTTGTTTATGTAGCCTGGAACGAAGGCGCGCCTAAAGGGAAGGGCAAGCACGATTAAGGCACGACCCCATCAGCTCGTAAGACTGGAGGAGATGGGCAGATACCTCCCCCACCTCTCCAACCACCATGGGCTCAACCAGGCAGTTGGGGGATGTGGTTGCGCTCAGGCTTTAATGCAAGTTTAAAGCCTGAAACTACTGTCTTATTTGCTGGCATGGTGGAGGGGACGCCGCCGTTTTTAAGAGGCTTTGTTATAAGCTGCCGTTTGGCCAAGTGCTGCGAGTCCCTGCACGGTCAACATTTGGTCGCGTAGGAAAACATCTTGTGTTTTGGATGATGAGTAGACACACACACGCACACAAAGTGTATGTCCTTGAAATATTTATATTCAAAGACTCCGATTCCAAAATGCTCCACATCCTTTCTGTGAGAATTTGCAGTGCTGAATTGATCATTCCGTCCTCAAATTTGAGTTATTAGCCACATACTTTTGACTTCAATATCAACCCCAAACTGGCTTTACTTCACACTATATTTTGGAACATATGAATTCATGTTTTGTTCTTAATATTCAATGTGTTCAATGTAGCATATAGTGACATTTTGTAACTTTGAATTTGGATATGATTGCAATGTCGATTTGTATTCAGGTATTCAAGGAATGCTTTGTGCTCTATGATGTTTGGTCATTTGAGGTTGTTCTCAGTTTAGTTGTGTGATGTGGTTTGGTTAAAAAGGTTCATTTGCTTAAATAAAAAAATTGAAAATTGGACTTTCAGTTTCCCAGTTTAAATATCTTCAAAGCCTCTGTGTTTTTTCGGTTAATTTGCAAAACCACAATCCAGATTCATATCTATTTTTTGACTTTGACAAATTTAGCGTGGGAATGTTATTATTCGCGTTTAGTAATACGTTACACTAATGATGCAAACATGTCGGGACTTTGTGCTATTTCCATTTCTTTTGTTTAAGCTTGTCATTCAACCAGTCTCCGGTCTGTAGCTGATGAGCGGTGAACAGGGGACATGAACTCTACACTTTTTCTGAAAGCAGTATGTCTTTGTTCAAACCTGTAGAAACAGCCAGGCAGAAAAAAAAACGATGAGGTCTTAAGACACTTTTTATATTATGCAATGAAAATCCACAGTGAGTTTATGTTGGGATATTAGACGTAAAAGTCTTCCAGTTTGCAGGCCGTAGAAAGTGTACTGGCTTTGTTATGAATGGCCTGCTGAAGTAGTATTTATACAGGGAATGGCGTATGAATTGAGGATGGATTGGGTTCACACTGCACGCTATGTGGATTAGCAATCATTTCTCAGTGTGAGACATTGCCTCGCTACAACTGCCCCATGATGCATTGCTTCTGCGTGCCTTGCGGCAGGCTGTCAGTCAGATTTGTGAGTCATGGTAGAATATATAGAAAAAACATTACATATTATTTTTGTAAAACTCCTAGTATAATATATTGAAACACGTTATTAAGTCATAGATTGTATTTTATGTTGTCATTTTATGTTAGTGATATGACCGTCCAGCAAATGGAAATGTAAAATAGAGGCAGAAGCCTGGTTAAACATGTAAATACTGTGAATTTATTTTATCTTAGCTACTTTTGTTTATTACTAAATTTAACAAATAAATAAAACAATAGAACATGCCAATAAACACGTCCAAATGCTGTTTCTGTAGAAAAGGTTTGAAACCATCATGTATCATCTCTATAAAACCCATTCAATTGAGCACTCTGATTATCAACTTCAAAGGAACTGACCACTTGGGACCGTTTTAAAGGAAATCATACAACACATTACCAAGACCTTTCTGAATAATGTCAACTTTATGACTTCAACTGAGTCTAAATCAAAGCTTCCATTGAGAACAAAGTATTTGTAAGCCGCGTTTTTTTATGGCGTTCATCTCCAAAGCAAATTCATCAGTCACCACAGCATAACTCGACATGCAATGACAAACTGCCCCTATACTCATTGATTACCTGAATACATCCCCTTTGAAAGCAGAATTCCCATTTTACTAATTTTTGTCACGCTCGATATAATTTATTGAGAATAAAGTCTGTTGAAACCTTATTGACTTCTGGGGAGAGTTTCTGCCGTCACATGGTGGCAGCCAACAGTCGATCGCTCCCCACTGACAACATAATGTGAACATAAAGAACCGGCGAGACAAAGTGACGGCCTCAGAAGCCATTTTGGCATCTGATTTCTGTTCCTTTGGGTGTCTTTTCATCAAGCTGCGCAGTGCAGCTCACACACTGTGTTTTTCAGTCTGCTGCTGGGGCGGCGCACTGGGCTGTGAGTTTGCCTCGGCTGGTGTTGGTGATGAGGTGACAGGCCTGCAAGCATTCAGACTGATTCAGTCAGCGAACATCAGAGCCCCGGTTTTGCCTTGCGGCAGATTTTTTCCAAAGCCCGCCCTTGCAGCAGCAGCACAAGGGCGGGCTTCGCTTATGGCTCTTTGTCATCTATCACACGTTTCATGATTAAAAAAAAGTTGCCGCAGAGAGCCGACAGGAGCATTAGTACGTGCACATAAGTCCCTGAACATTTTGATGATTTTATTCTGTGAGCCTTGATTTTTCTAAAATGCATTCCACCTTCAGCACTTTCTGTGAATGAATATTAGTAGACGCACATACAGAGATGCATCAGAAGGAATACGTTCACTTGTATCTACTCAAATATCCAGCAGGATGTGGATATCCTTTGCCCAGCAGATGGCGAGCACAGCAAACACGACACTCAGATGAGCAGCATCTGAGTGTTTAGGCAGAAGTAGAGCGAGAGGGCAGTAGAGGACTGTGCTCCAACTATTCAGCAAAGCATCGCATCGCAGCGCAGGGAGCTTTACAGAAATGAGTTATAGAATGGCATTTATATCCAACATTATGCAGGTGGCTTTATTGTCATAGTCGTTGTGTCCTTGTTTCCCATGGCGCAGGTGCTTTTGAGGAGATAATTACAATGACTTTATTGCTTATTTGATATTTTTTGTAGTAAATATTTTGGGGAAAAAAACACTTTCGGAATATAATTATTGTCCATGTTTTTATTAAAATCTGCAGTTAAAAAATGTTTTAATCTTTCTCTTGATTATGCTATAACTATCTTGCACATTTTTCCTTGTTTATTGCATTAGAGTTTTTGATCAAACTGCGGGGCTGTATGATTAAATATGGTAAGATAAATATGTTTTATTTATACATTTATTTTATTTATTTATTTTCTTGTGTTTCCATAACTTTCCTTTATTTTGCTAATTCTATAATGTGATTTGGTAGCTTTGTGAAAATGATGAATTCATTAACATATCACAGGTCGAACCAGGGGCCGCATCTTAAATGATTTTATCAAACAATTTAATCGGACTATTTCAAAAGTCTGAACTAGCATTATTTCATATTGTGGGTGTTTTAATGTTTCTCAAAGTCACAGTGATGATACAAAGAAATCCCTGGTAATATATATTGAAAACACAATGTACAGACTCTCCCACCAAACTGCTTTGAATTCACTAATCAAAGTTGAGTGCCAGAGGAGAGGATGCTGTTATTAATTTCACTGATCAAAATCATGGCAGTTTTACATAAAAACGACCTTGTGCCATCTAATACTAATATATCACACACTTTGCATGATTCAGCCAAAATAGAAACCTTTATATTACGATGTTCTTATGCAACTACAACTTCAAAAACTGGCCTTCCACTAAAAGGATATTATTTCAAAGTGCTGGATATCGGACCATACTCAAAACTCACATCAATTAATTTGTCACCATGTCATAATAATAATAATAATAATAGTAATAATAATTGTACCTCATAGTTTCAATACAAGTTGAGTAGAATACATATTTCTTCTTCTTTAGGTAGTGAAAAAAAATGATGAATGATGTATGATGAATACTTCATCAAAAGGTATGAGACCTCTCCTCCGTCATCAGCATGCATGTCGTTAAAGTCAAAGTTTCCGTACCCGGGTTGCCAGTGTGCACGCGTGTAAGATGTGCACGTGTGTATGTACGGATAGCGAGGTCTTAACCCGGCACGTTTGTTCCCGCTCAAGCTCGTCAGTTCTGAACCGATCGAAATGTTTGTGGGTGGATACCGATGACTCACCGGGTTGTTTCTAATTTCAGACATTCAGTGTCTCAAAAATGAAAAGTAAAGATTTACAGGCAGAGCTGCAATATGCATGCATTCATTGTTTCTCCTCCTGAAGTGGTCTTGTTTAAAAAAAAATTTGAAACAACAGTGGCAGTTCAGTCCTGATGAAGACTTTACTTTGATTATAAACACATTGCTTACTTTTAATTTAAGACAGATTTATTTCAATCAGTTTACAAACATGGCTTTTACCAGATGCTTAACAGAGAGCGAACGGCCCAGACGCAGATACAAACGAGGATTAACAAAACATGTGCTTAGAATCGTGTGCTCAATTGTGGCTGCCGCAATATAAAAGAGGCACTAAAGAACTCCTGAGACCAGAGCAATTTATTTTGAGGCACCTCCCGGAATTGGGTACGGTACACCCAGAGTCCAATGTGGTGTCAGGTATTGCACAACGTTTCTCTTCAAGTCCAAGCAAGTGAACTATGCTGAATGGTGACCTCAAAAACTGTTAAAGGGAGGTTAAATTTAGCTATTTGCCCTATCTGATTTCCTGTCAAGCCAGAGCTGAAGTTTCAGTCCTGGACTCTTCTCCCAAAGCTCAAAGTGAAGGTTCATGCACCTTCATATAAAACCTGAGCAGCCTGTTGATTTTATTTTTATTCCCAGGGTGACAATAGTAAGTAGTGGAGATATGGATATGATATATGTGTACAGCATACCATTAATGCTCTAACGTGAAATCCAACCCAGTCCTTCAAAACAAAAGCCACCCGTGGGACACTACTCGGTGGATCAGAACTTCTCTGAAGAAGCCCGAGCCCGGTAGATATGCGTTTACTGGCCCGCGGTCTTTCTGCACAGCGGCAGCGTCTCCGTGAGCCCTCTGAGCGTCACTCCCCTCTGAGTGTGACTGAGTCAAGCGTTTGCCATCTTAGAGAGGAGAGTCATTCCAGCATGTACGAATGCCTCGGAACAACACGAAGAAACATAAACCTCCCCTCCTCATATCTGCAGATCGTCTATTCTAGTCTTGTTGTTGCTGTGTTTGCCGCTGCGGCCTGGCCTGGCCTGCGTAGGGGACCCGGGGGCCGACCCGGGGGCCGACCCGGGGGCCGACCCGGCTCCCTTTTTACCCTTTGGGTCACTTTCCTCTGGTTTGCCACCGCTCCTTTCCACCGCCAAGTTGTCAGAGTTCTGCTTGTAGGCCGCCTTGCTGTGGTAGGGGTGGAAGGGCGGGTCGGTGCCCTCGGACAGAGGGGGGAGGTCGTAGCTGGGTACAGGCGGGTAGGCCGGCTGGACTTGGTGGAAGTAGTCGTCGTAACTCGGCGCGTACGGCACCGCGGCCCCGCTGGGCTCCTTGGGAAGCCCCCTGGAGAGCCGATGGCGTCGCCTGAAGGTGATGCCCTGGCGACACTTGGTGAAGCCCAGGTGGTAGATCTCTACGAGGTTGAGGAGCAGAGACACGCTAGCCACTCCCAGCATGAAGATGATGAAGATGGTTTTCTCCGTGGGACGTGAAATGTAGCAGTTGACCACATTGGGGCAGGGCGGTCTGTCACATGTGTACATGGGCTTCAGCTCGAAGCCGTACAAGAGGTACTGAGCTACGATGAAACCCACTTCAAACAGGGTTTTGAAGACCACATTAAACACATATGTACGCAAGAGCTCCCCCTGCAGGCGCACTCGGCCCTTATTGTCCCTCACCAGAGCTTTCTTCTGCTTACCATCCGCAACAAGGGCCTGCTTGTCCGAATGCTGAGCGAGCTCTTTCTGCTGGTCCTTTTCTTCCATCCGCACCAGGTGCAGAATGTGCCCCAGGTAGATCAGCGTCGGCGTGGACACGAAGATGATCTGCAGCACCCAAAAGCGGACGTGAGAGATGGGGAAAGTGACGTCGTAGCACACGTTCTCACAGCCCGGCTGCTTCGTGTCGCAGGTGAAGCCCGACAGCTCGTCGCCCCACACCTTCTCTGTGGCGGCACTGAGGACCAGGATACGGAAGATGAACAGCACGGTGAGCCACACCTTCCCCACCACGGTGGAGTGCTCCTGGGCCTTTTCCAGAAGCTTTCCCAGCAGGTTCCAGTCGCCCATGGCTGTGTGAGCTCAGGTCTTTGACTGGAGGAACACACAAGTGGTTGGTAAAAAATACTTGCCCAGGTGGCTTCAGTGTTCCTGATACCTACAAATGTTCTAAAACGTCAGCAGAACTCGGGCAAAACTCTTCCCCTGAGGAGGTTTGCCCAGCAGGTTTCTTTTTCCCACGTGGACACAGACAGGATTATCGTTACTGTAAGCGGCTATATATATATATATATATATATTTGGCATGTGCAGACAGGAGGAGGGGTGGGGTGAAGGCCCCAGTCATGATTCTGTGGCTCCTGGGCGACACGGCTCAGGGAACATGATCCACACACAAGGTGAAATCAAAAACCCAAGTAGTGGACAGTGGTGGAGGAAGTGTGAATCAGAGAGGGTTCAATTCATATCTGTACAATCAGCTCCAGGAATATATCATTTTATATTTATATTCTGCTTGTGACATTTAGCACAGAATGCTGATGCGAGGGAAAGTTGATTCTGAATACTGCTGAATTTATGTTGTATTGGGTTTCAAATTTAAACAAATATATGCTTTTAACATCAAACCGCTCAGACTGTTATCCCTGATGATAAAGGGTAATGATATGATCACATTTAGAAAAGAACACATAATTATGGACTCGTAAAACAGTTTTCTTATAAAAAACAAAATAAACGGCAGCATTTGGTCACAACATCCAACCAGAGTAAAGCGTCTGAACTTTAAATGCCGTAGTACTTGAAGTACCTCAAACCACAGAGGTTGCACCTCACAGACCATCTCAAAGAATCCCGCATGCTGGATAAACGCACCTTGTCAGCTCATGCATCCCCTGCAGGGAAGCCCGCCTCGTCCTCTAGGCTCCATGAGGCCGCCTGCTCTGCCGACAATCCTCAGTGCGGAGCTGATCTTTGGGCCCCCGCCGACCCCCCCCCCAGCAATGTCCTTGAATGGAGAGGAAAAGTGGACTTCTTCTGCCCACAACCTCCGTTTCACACTGACAAACTCCCCCCCGATTCGGTCTTCGGCTTCCAAATCCAGCTGCGGCAGGAGTCAGGATCCAGGCCTCGGGGTCTCCCACTGAGCACAACACACGTAACCTGCCGGACGCACTCTCAGCTGAACCATGTCCAGCCCCCCCCCCCCCTCCCCTCCCCCGACGGTTAAATTTGGCACAGGGTACACTCTTTAATGTAAACGGTTGAAGGCCCTCCACTCGCTTGTGACACTGATTGACAGGGCAGCTGGCCAATGATGGTGTCCTCTGAGGCCGTCTGGCCACAAGTGGTCTAAATTTAGCACCAGGGTCTCTCCTATCATGGTGGGGGGGGGAGGGGGAGGGGGGCATGATTTGGAGATGAGTAGACATCTGCATCCTCAAGTTACAAGGAAGCTAAAGGAGGGGGAGAAGTTCTCATTCAAACACATCACACCAGGATCTGAGTACTAGAGTAGAAAATCTTTCTATGCTGCTCGTTTAGCAACAAATTGCAACAAGTTCCAATGTTATAACTTAAATAACCGTCAAATTATCAGGCACTTTATTTCTGTATATTACATAATATACACATCGTTTTTACATCATCTGGAATGTTTACCTGTGTGTGGAGTCATATATGTACATTTCGGCATGAATATCAACATCAGGGTTTTTGTATGTACTACCATGTATAGTGTGTATAGAATAGTTGTATAAACAGATACCAGCGTATTGGACATGCCATTCAGGACCAGAGAGAAACTGAATGATATTAATAATACTTTTTTCAAAAACAAAAATATGTCACCTTAAACACGAGCTGCAATGAAGTAAGTAGGCAGAACAATTAAATACAAAGACATTTGTACAGTACTGAAATGATGCGTAGTTTAATGAAATATCATTTATTCTCTGACAACCTTTCTGACTACACTTAACACAATTCTTAGGTCAGTAGTGTGTAACATGTGTGTGTCAAATTGTTTTTTTAAAGTGATTTTGTGTTTTCATTCTTTGTAGAATGATAATATCCAACGACAGCCGTCCTTATCTGAACAGTGTTTTAAAATTGTCATGTGTTATAATAATTCCACACTTAGATAAGTTGGATAATAAATAAAGCTGTAGTGCTAATGTTGACAAGAATTTCAAATGTAATTTTAGACTTAGTAGCTTGTTGTAGTTGGATTAAAGTCATATTTGATTATTTGAGCTTTTTTAGTCATTAAAACATAATTTAGCTACAACTGAAGCGTTGACTAAAATGTAATTGTCTCAGAATATTGTTGGATTTTAATGTTTCTTGTGGCTGCGGTGTTACTGACTCACTATTTATCAATTTCACAATATTGGTCATCAGACACTGGAAATGTTTCGAACATGACAAAACAGACTTCAAATTCAGAGTCTTACTCAGCCGAGCTCACATTTTGACATGTAATTCACCAGTTTCTAAACTCCATGAAGCTGAACCATCATATTTATTTATTGTTATCAACAAATTTGGACTTTTGTACCATTCTGTGCAGTTATCGGAAAGTCAGTCCCAATTTGTTATCGTATAATGAACACATTTCCTTCCTATTTCTTTGCATCCATGTTGTCGTGCACATACGGACCTCAACAAATAATTCTCAAAATCTTCTCGAAATCAATACTGCAGCTACCTGCATCGCAGAGTCAATTAACCAAGACGACTAAAATATGACTTCTGTTGGCTTTACCGGCTGCTTCTGGAACGCAGTGGCATTTATTGACGTTACGGCCCTTTCCAGTTCTTTGCTTTGACTGGAATGAAATACGGTACATATCCACAATATTTAATGTAAATGAAAAGTTTGCTTTCTATTCATCCCTTTAATCTGTACTGTAATCTCTGTGGTGTCAATGGTACGTACTACTACATGCCAAGAAAAAAAATTAAAATATTTTAATATTAAGTCAATATTTGCTTTAAATACAACTGTTCAGGACTCAGGACTGTAGAATTAGAACTAATCCATAGTTTGCTTCTCACGCTGTGATCAAATGGGAAAAACACTAAAACGACACACGCCCAAGTGGACTCGGTCTAAAACGGACTCGGTCCTTTGCCTTCACGGCTGCCTCCACCCGTATCACTAACACCACGAACAAGGGGAAGAACAAACAATGACTCAATAAGCCACTGACTGAATGATATCAGATATACATAAATAGATGGTTTAAACGTGCCTGTACAGAATAAGGGACATTAATGCAGAGCCACGCGATCCACGGCTGTGTGCGATTGGTTCAACAGAAGAGGCCGAGCTTCAGAATGCCGAACACCTTTCTCCCTTCTCGGCCGGGCTCTTTTTGCTCACAGCGAACTTAGACTTGAGCGCCTGCTCCGCTATCAGCTGATTGATTTCATTTTGCTTATAAGTGGAGAATCTTGCACTTATCCAAGCGACTTTGGACTCTTCCTCGGTGCCTCGGAGGCACCGCTTGCAGGCCCTGAATATGAGGTAGGCCACTTCGGCCAGGTTGAGCAGCACACACAGCCCGGACACCGCCAGCATGAACACAGTGAATATGGTCTTTTCTGTCGGTCTGGAGACGAAGCAGTCCACCGTGTTGGGGCACGGGTACGACGCACACTTCACCAAGCGCACCATCTTGAAGCCCGGATAGATCAAGTAGAAAATGTAGAGAAAAGCCACCTCCAAGACGATCCTGAAGACGATGCTGATCATGTACGTCCACCACAGCGCTCCGGTGATCTGGAACTTCTGGTTCTTGATGAGCTCCAGCTCCTTGGGCCCGCCGCGGCCCGTCTTCTTCAGGATCTTCTTGTCAACGTGGCGTCGGTGGGCCACGTGCATGGCCACCAGCAGGGCGGGGGTGGAGACCAGGATGAGCTGCAGCGCCCACAGGCGGATGTGCGAGATGGGGAAGAACTGGTCGTAGCAGACGCTGTTGCAGCCGGGCTGCTGGGTGTTGCAGACGAAGCCGGACTTCTCGTCTCCCCAGACGCTCTCGGCGGCGACCACCAGGACCAGGATGCGGAAGATGAAGATGACGGAGAGCCAGACGCGCCCGATGCCGGTGGAATGCCTGTTTACGCCGCTGATCACGGCGTAAAAGCTCCCCCAGTTCATTTTCGACTCCAGTTCTGCAAAGAATAGAGGTCGCGTTTCAGAGTAGGTCACACGGGTGGAGGCTCAGCTACATCTCTTGCTTAAAGACAACCGGTAAAACTAGATCTCGAGAAAAAGATAAATAACCTACATTCTTAAAAAATTTTAGAAAATGTATTAATTGAAGCAAAGGATTATCTGTGTAAATTATTTCCTTTTTGCTTTGGTCCAAAACAATTGAGTCCTTTTGTTGAAAAGTCTAACTTCATTCTTTACGGAGGGTTACCACGCTCAGCCGGCGGTGTCTGCGGCGTTCGCAGCGCCGGGTCCAAAGATGACCATCTTGAGGTGCGTACCGAGCATCAAGCTGGCAGAGTGAGGAGCAACAGAAAAGCAAGTTTCCCAGCGGCAAGTCGGCCGTATAAGAGCAGGGGTGATGGCCTACGGCCGCGGTCACGAGACGCAACGCCGACGAAGCCAATTGCCAAAGACTGTCTGCGCCACGTGATTGGCTCACCCTGAATTAATACCGTACTCCCAAACTGACCTACAGCCCAGTTACAGACAGACTGACAGACTGCCAGCAAATATCTCCAAGGAACAAGCCAGCATTTTTTTTGTTTTTTTTCCCCCTTAAGACAAGTGAGAGACCTCTATTGTTTGTCAGAAAGACCACAGAATCCAGCAGAATAAAAAAACCTGTCACGTTAAAAAAGCTGAATCATTTAAAAGATGTGATTATAAATGACAATAGTTGAGGCAATGCGGCGTGACCAGCATCACACACACACACACACACTACCTCATCGCATACTGACAGTTAGTACAAAACAGGTTGAATGAGAGGACATTTTACCTTCAGCTGTGGTGGTACACAAAAGTGTGTACCAAGAAGATATGAATTAAAATATTGGGGGGGGTTTCAACGAGCCAGGAGGCTGGATGGAGAAGCATGCCTTTGGAAAATGCTAATCATTCCTCCGCCACTAGCCAGTGCCCTGCACCGGGCAGTCATATGCGCTTATATAAACTATTTACATACAATGGCGGCCTTTATTGGGCTGCAACAAGACTCTTTAGAATTCAGTTCAAACGCCTCGATTTCCGCCTACCCCGGGCAAGAGGAGGAATCTGCGTGGACACCGAAGGCCTCGCGCTTGGCAGGGCAGAGAAGTGAAGCAAGCTTTTGATCGGAGTCACTGACATTCAGAGCACGGAGTCACCCGGAAAATACATACGGGAAGTTACAATGTAGTAGAAAATGACATTCATACACGTCATTTTATTTCACCTGTACTTGCATTTGTTTGAGGATTTTTGCAACTTAACTATGTGCCAAATGTAATTGCTGCGATGATGTAAAATGCAATGTTTGCAATTATAAACATGGAACTAAATTAACTTTAAAAATACTGTGTGCTAGGTGCTGTTCCAAATATTTTATTTTGCATGCCGACTCATGACCGTGGATTTAACACATTTTAAGCAATAGTTGGAAATGTCCTTCTGCTACGCAACACACATGTGCTTATGACGAATCTACAGCATTTGAACAAAAAAAAGTCTTTTGATCAACTGAGATTGCACATTTTGTAGTGTTCAAACTCCTGCCTATAACAGTAGAAACATTCATTTACAGTAGCAACAGACTGCAAGTGGAAACACAATGTGGTCACGTGTGATGGACTTTGATCGTCTACAGCAGCTCACTTTGCAATGAGCTGCTCTGCATCACTTATGACAAATGCAGTGGGAGGATTTGAGTGGCCTGGTAGTTCTATGAATGAACTAAAACTCATTTACATTCCCTCTCTGGAAGACACGTTCATCTACAATAGGAGACAGCACGCGCTTGTGGAGTACAGTTTTATTATGAAAGGAGAGCTACAATGTTAATTCAAAATAATAATACAGCCGCCACTGTACAACACAGAAATATCAACTAAACCAACACAGCTCAAACAATGATTATTGTGAAAGGAGAAGGAAATAACAGACCTACTGTATGCGGATCACTTCCTGTTTTTTAGCAAATGCCAGGTGTTAAGTACAAAGGGAAAATGTTCTAAATAAGACGAAAAAGACGTTTAAATAATACTATTAGGTCCCCACACATCCTACATGCAGTCTAAAAAAGTTATTAATAAAAACAATATTTATCAAATCCTCAAGGAAAACAATCAACATGAATGTACGTTCCATAAATACTGGACAAATATTATTTAGTTGCAATGATGTTATAGAGAACATTATCTTTACACTCACTACAACACACTACAATCACCAGACATACAAGTTACTTATTGTGTGCCAGTCCAATCAGTGCGTTCAGCCTTATTACAATGGCCATTTACATTACACACATATATATTTAAATATCCACCATTACTATTCAGATTTGATACGGTTTGTTGGCTGCCAAACAAAACTAGAAACCTTCGCTACTCTGAATTACTTCTTACTTTGAATATAGCACGAGATGAGGTACTTCTCCCACTCCAACTGCTGTTGTCTCTTTTTCTGTTGAGTTGCGCCTGAAAAAGCCGAACACAAGATTGATTTGGGAGAGAAAATGATTTTGGTTCTGGTCAGAGAGGCGACAGCGTCACCTACTGTAGATGTAAACAATCCAAACTGGAAGTAGACTCACTTATTTTCACGAGACCCATGTTGCACAGTTTGTTATGTTTGGCGTGTCCGTTCTGGGCCAGCCTCAAAGACAGGGACGCACCCCTCCTGAAATAAGAATGAAATTAATGAAACGTTAAGAGATTGCGTTGTGCTGTAAAGTATATGCCCATTGTAAGGCCAACATAAGCATATATATTCAGTCCGTGTACATCTTCCACGTCACAAAACCTCTTTGTACAATGTTAGTAGCTAACAAATGAAACAAAAGGGCATACGTGCTGGGTATTCTAAATTGTATTATTCACAATTGACTGATTGCTTCCTAATTAAGTACCTCATAGCTCCAAGCTTTCCCTTTTCCAGGAACAGCTCGACTGTAACCGTGGGCCCCTGCGGGTAAAGTCTGGCATAGAGCATTCTGTTGTGCACTATTGCTTTGAACCAGCCCACTGCCTCCTCAGACCAGTCACTCCCATTCACAGGCGTCACCTGGGGGGAGACAAAATGAATAAATACCGTGAACTGAGACAATTACATTTCTATGGCCAATAGAGAAGGCTGTGACTTATAAGGTGGTCAAACGGCAATGCTTTAACAGAGTCTACACATTCACCGCCAAGCATAGTATTATAACCACTGTCACGCATGCAAATCTGAGAGATTATCTGCAATATTCTAACGTGTTAATATTCACATCACTTAGATGCTTTGGCAACATTATCTTCTCTGAAACCGTCAGGCAATACAGCCACATTGAACTGATAATGTGCGTGACATAAAAACATGGAACTGTATTAAGTAAAAAGGCGACCATGTTCCATCACACACACACACACAAAGATGGCGTTAAACATAAAAAAATAATTTGGGAAATATTCCTAATACTTTATTAATAGCAATAAATAGCAATGAATCTAATGCAATGAGACGATCACTTCAAATTTCAGGACCAAATGGGACAAGTTAACAATTGATTAAAAGAGCAAAAAGGTTTTCTTTTAGACAAAAGCTATTTATTTGCCCTCCAAATGAACCAGACTTATGCATTTAACTTTCAAATGCAAACATGAGTAGAGACACACTTACGTTTTCCATCGAGACCTTGACAGCCTGCAGAGGAAGGACGGCCATTTCTGGGGTCAGCTCTTTGATGTTTAACAGGGACAGGCAGGCGGTGTCCCCGTAGTCCAGCTTCTTCACCTCCAACTTGATGGATGTCCCACTCCCGGCACCATCAGCGGTATTATTGTCTGACACCAAAAGACACCAAGCACAGCACGGTGAAGCCAAAAAAAAAAAAGGACATGAAGGAATTCCCACACGCCAAAGTGACACTGCTACCATCTAGAGGTATGCATTAGCCAAACCATTCCAACGAACAAAACTGGACGCACCTCTACTCACTCCACAGATCTTCGTCACCTGAACCCTGCACCATTGTCCTTGCTTAGGGAACCAACCCATTACTTTCGCTCCAATGTCTGGAATGCAGCTTGGCTCGGCGTGTGAACTACTGGCGTTGCAGCTGCTGCAAAATGAGAAGAAGAAATAATGATAACCGAAAACATGTGGATTATTAAAAAAAAGAAAAAAATCTACTAAGAAAGCAGTAACAAACCAAAAGGGAGAAGTGGCTCTATACGTTCTGTTAATGTGAACCGGGGAATAAGCGAGCAGAGATCAGAGCCTTTGCTGAAGGACTTACTCGGCAAACAGGGCCTGCAGCGTCACCACGGCGTCCGCGTGCTGTACGTAGAAGTGGCCCGGGCTCACAATACAAGACACCACAACTTCAGTCTCTTCAAACCTCCGTATTTGGAAGTCAGGAATGGTAATGCAATGAACCGCTGGTCCCTTTGCGTCGGCCACACGGCTCACATGTTCAGGTTCTGTGCATTGGAGGGCTTGGCTCTTCAACTGGATGTTTAGACTGGAGTCCCCTTGAGCTGTTTGATTTGGGCACTCTTTGTTATCAGAGCGATGAGCTTCAGACTCCCCATGTCCCACCTCTGTGAATATGTCTCCAATATCCCATAATTCAGTCTTTGTTGCAATTACCAAAGTGTAGGTTACAGAGCCACTCAATTGCACTCTCCTTACCCGGAAAACTGGGCCTTGGTTCTCAATGTCTGCACATAATGTTTTTGGAGCCAGTGCATTTATCACAACTTGTCTGAATTGGTAGCCCTGTTTTTTGACAGTAGGCCCCTGTGGCAAACTTGAAGCGCACATGCTCTTGACCGTGGCCTCTAGTGCACCCATGTTTTTAGTTTTTGCTCTGAGGAAGTGAAGCAGCTGAGAGGATGTTTGTTTTTGGTCTTGCACCTGGACATCTTCCTCACATCCCCAGATCATTAGTTGTTTTAGTTTCATTGGTATGGTGTTACAGATCTCTGGGAGTATAGCTTGTACGGGAGGCAGTGGTGGTGGTGGTCTCTCCGGGTTATTCTCAGGTCTCTCAATAATTGCAGATGCAAGAATTGCAGCATCTGAAGGGAGTTTCTCCTCAGAAATTACTGAATGTTCTTTGTCTTCAGCTTGGGTTATTGATTCAGGTGTCTCTGTAAAAGGTGACAAAAGCAGAAAAGAGGGGGGGTTAAACAAAAGGTCAAAGTAAAATATTTTCCTAAATTACACACCAAAAACTTGAGTAATGCTGATGGCTGCGAGGTCATTTGTATGATAGGAAACCAGAAAATTATCCATTTGTTTTACATGCGTAGATCATCTGTTAAGAACCAAGCAATTGTATTTATGCAGTGCTGGATTGGTGTCTTGTAGACAGAAGATTGTGGAAGAAAATCAGTCCCTTACTCAGAAGTCGACAACCAATGAGTTGCGGAATATTGTCTAACAGGAAAACGGTCTGTGAGGCGAAAACGGTTGGGGGACCACTGTGCTTAGATCATAGCGATGTGAATTACAGATATGTGGATCACATATAGCTGTGATAATACATTAGAAATATAAATCGATACAACATGTAGGATATATAGTCTACAAATGAGAACGTCAAACACACAATAATAAATGTTGCAAGCAAACTATTGGAGGAAAAATATAATTGTGTTCATTTGTGTAATTACTTATTATTTCTAACTTAAGGCCCTTCAAAATCTCTCTCATGAACCAACTTCTGGACTTACCAACTGTGAGGTGTTTTAATGACCCGCAGACCTTGTCAATGTTTTCACATTTTTTATCCAGAGCCTTAACCAAATCACAGAACACACCAGCAGCGGGAATAGATGCATTCAAGAAACCTTGAACGTCTTCATAGGCCTGAGGGGAAAGTGGAACAAGCCGGAAAAAGTATATATGACTAACATTAGGCATATGTGTGGAATTATAAATTTAAAAAGGGAGTAGTTTTTAAATTAGTTAACACATTTCTAGTAATCAATTGGCAATGTAAAAAAGAAACAAAAAACTTGATTTAACATTAACATGTTAAAGACATTTAAACTAACATTAACAATGTTAATCAATTAGTTGGACATAAGCTTTGATTGTAACACTAGCAACACACTCGTGCAATTTTGATCAGTACTTTGTTGCATATCAATTTCGCAATCTCAGTCAACTGACATTAAATAACGTTAAAGTTCTTTAATGTCTGAAGAGTATCTTTAATGTCTGACCATGTGGCTTCCGCGCTGGCGTTCGCTAACTAACATAACTGCTAACTTAGCTTAGCTAACATTGACTCAATTAATTTAATATACAGGTAATATGGAACATGTAGGTGCTAACATTAACTTACCTTTTTGGTGAGGTCGACAAGTTCTTGTTCGAGTGTATTCCGGGCAATTTCCAGCATAAACAGCTTGAAAGTTAGCTGCACTCTCTGGGAGACTGCGGGGGGCTGCGGAGTAGTCATGGTCGTCCGGGACGGAATGGAGCCTCCGACAGGCCACTATCGCCAGTTAGCTGTCAGCTAGCCAGTTAGCTTAGCTTGGTTAAACGTGTCACTAATCCTAGATAGATTCACAATGCCATTAAAGTTGTCATTGGTCAAACCCGCTCCGCTCCTCCTTTAGCCCACGAAAGACATTAACGAGCCACGTTGAAGACGTTGTCAAGTTACTCAAGTCTCTGAGGGGTCTTTTTCAGATTTGAAGGAAAGGGGTCTTCCTGAACCACTCAGCCGCCATTGTTTCACCGTGAGAACGAGCGGGCGGCCTCGCTCCTCCTGTTGAAGTGTAACTGGACGTTAACTATCTGACTCTCATTACCAATAGCTTAGCGTTATGTGCTAATTCACAAAGGAAAGCCTCTAGTTTGACTGTAAAACCGGGTTATTTAGTCTGGTCTGGTTATTCAAATGTCAAATGTAGCACTTGAAGATAGTTGACAGTCAGAATCTCTGAGTTTTATCTGGTAAAGCGAATGATTAACTAGAGGCTTTGGGGCCAAAATAATCTCAACATGTTGTCAAACTTTTACATATAATTTGTTCAAGGACACTGTGTTATAAGGAAGTTAAGCCAATGGCATTCAAATAAACCAATAAACCAACATTAGTTCAGCATAGTTCTTTGGAGGGAGCGTGAACTGGATGAACTGCAGAGCAGGGTCGCACTAAAGAATGCTCATTCTGGATTCTGGTGAGCAAGGTTTTCGGGGACCTCTGCGGTGATGTGTGAATTACAGGCCTGCCGGGAACAAGCACGGAGGCCAATGTAAACAAGGAATTACAAGCCGAGTTTTAAATTGCTGGGAATCGGCATCCCAGTCAACCTGACACGGCCGTCACAGTTCTCCATCCTGGTGGAAAAATGAACAACATGGTTGTATTACAGAGTCGACCTACGGCGACACCATTGACACAGACACTGAACAAAGCCTGGAAAGTTCATTAAAATAGCTTTATCCTTGATTTGAACTTTAACCTGGTGAAGTCATGTGACAGTGAGTTACTTTATGTGCTAATGACTTCACTTCCAAAATGGCGGCCCGACTTGTTGTTGGTAAACGTAACATATTTACCAATCCAATGCTTTCATGACAAGTTCTACATTTCATATATACTGTTTTAATTATGTTTTTCAAACTAATTTATATTGAAAGATATATTTTTTGTGAAACATATGTAGCACCCGGCTTTCAAATTTGTAATCCTCCTGAGATGCAAACATTTAGAAAAGTAGAATAAAAATACAGCTACATGATACAAAAGTCAAAGGGATAATGAAAAAAAATTGAAATTACAAAAGAACAATTGACGTATTAGTTTGTGAACACAAACAAAAACCGGGTTGTTCTCATTTCAAAGTAATTTCATTGGCACCCATCAATACTTAGTGATATTATTGAGAAGAAATGCCTGCAAAGCGCTTAAAGGATAATCAAATCCAATAGACCTCAGCATGTTCACTCTGCTGGAAAGAAAAACGGAAGTATCAACTGCTGAACCCCCGACTACAGAGCGACTTCCTTCCTCAAGCTGTGACACAACACAACAAAAAAAATGGAGCATAAAGAAGCATCAGCTATATGTGATAGAATGAGAAACAAATTGACCTTGAACTGATAAATGAATAATTTAAATAAGTAGCATGTGTATTGTAAATAATATTGTTATGAGTATTTCTGAATCATAAAGCATGCCCACATGGGTAAAGGAGTGCAATGCATTTATCAACACAGCTGCAATTCCAGGTCAGCAGATCTATAAATAGCACAAAAAAAAGGAAAATTCGAAGATTCAAAGATTTTTTATTGTCATTTACACACTGTTTACACCATGTGTATTGAAATTCTTGTACTTGCCTTTCCGGAAAGCCGACCAATTTTAAAACTAAAATTAAAATAATAATAAGAATACCATGTTTACATAACTGTACATAAAATAAAAAATCAGGTAAGGATAAGGCAGAAATGAGGTGACGAGGAAAAGTGCAAAACTGAGCAGGTTGTAAAAGAAAAAAACTTAAATGAAATGAAATGTGTGCAATATAAATTAACAGTACAGTAACAGTAAGTGAATCATAACAAGCTAAAGTGTAGACCAGTTGTGAATTAGGTTATAGAGTCCTCTCAGCTGTGAGAGCAGAACATACGGCTAGATGCTCAGAGATGTCAAGGGATGGGTCAACAGAAGAACTGATAAAGCAACTGAGATTTTAAGATAGGTTCAACATTAATGGCATTCCAGTGACTTTTGGTAAAATGTCAGATTAAATTATCCTTATTAAGTGACACATCACGTCTCAGATCTAACAAATGACAATCCTTTACTTGTAAGGATGTGGTTTACTGGAATTACAGTTGGAGAGAGAAAAAACAGTGACAGTTTTCATACTTTCTCAATGTGCCTACAAACAAGCTGCTGCTGATATTACCAAGTACAAGAATGAATGTAATTTGCCACTCGCTTTCCTTTGGATTTACACCTAATACTATCCACACAGTGTTCTTTTCTTCCAGTGCTCTTTGCTTGAACTTGTCAAGCTGCTACTTGATCTAGTACCTAAATCTTGTGGGTGTGGCAACAAAGATATTTCCTTCAGTTATTTAGCTCAAGCCGAACCTGGTGGTTTTGATGCTCATGCTGTCATCGCAGCCGTGGCTGTACCGGGTGGACAAAGCGGAAGTCAGAGTTGCAAAATGGAACTTTGGCACCACTTTTCAATAAAAGAGGATTGCTTAACAGCATATCCTCCTGCAACAGCAGTTTCTCCCCAGTGAACCCTGAGCTAATACAAAATGTAATTAAATCCTTAGAATTTCTGATTCATTTTACACAGCAACATGTCATAAGGTTTTTGCACATTTCTCTCCAAACATCATCCGACCTCATTGTCTCTGCATCAGCAGTGTGGTGTAAAACTCAAAGATCATTCATGTGTTGTTTGTATAACCTCTTTTTCTTAAAGATATTTATAATCAAACGTGCATAACAACTACAGCCCAAGGCTGCTCCATAGAGGGGCCTTAATCTCAGTGAGAATGCTCCCCACACTGAATGACAGTAGCCCCTCTAGGGGATATCTTTAGCCTTAAAAGTGCCCCTAAACCCTAAAATACTGTCAAGACAGCATTGTTATGCTATAACATGTACAGCATAATTGTATTTAATTACCAAGGCCAGAGACAATTATAGACAATAAAACACAAACAGATGCAGAAAGGGAAATATATTGTCTTTTGTGGCCGTTTTATTGAATTGTTCAGGAGTTTTGATTCTGGGAATGTTGTGCAAGGCCTCACAGACGTCACAAAAAATTGAGCCAAGGCAAAACATTTAATTGGTTGCAAACATTTCACAATGAAGGATGGGCCAAAACGTCTCCACTTGATTAACGATTTGGCACACGTATCTTAACCAAACACCTTGGGAGTTATACAGCGTGATGCATGTTCTACAAGAATAACAATGAAAAAAAAGAAAGCCATTCAACTCAAAGGAATTTAAGTTACTTTAGTTTGCTATTCAGTTTCTCACTAATGTATTTCACTTGCCTATTGAATGTAACCCACGTGCATTGATGGAATAATGTCCAAAATAAACCAACGATATCAGATTTAACATATCACACTATAAAGGATATTTGTGTGCAACACACCTTCCTGGTGAATATGATGAGCACTGTCAATATAACAGTAACAAATAAAACAATCACGATCATTGTTCCAAAGTTAATTTCCTGTGCTTTTGTATGAAACAAACAATAACCTGAAGGGTTTCTCAGATACTCTCTCATTGCAATGCTTCTATCAATTGTAAAGCACACCGCGTCATTGGCATCAGGCAGTTTCATCTTCAGCCCATCTAGGATTAGAAGCCAGCTACTGTCACAACAGTTAAAATGATTTCCACTTATGTACATAATATTAAGGTGCACCGATAAATCAAGGATCAAAGATTTGTTTAAAGACTCAAAATGGTTATTTCTTATGTCTACTTCTGTCAGGGGGGAGCAGCTCAAACTGCTTGGTAGCAGATCGAGGCGGTTGCCAGATATGTTCAGCTGAGTCAACGCCGGCATGCAGGGTAAAGACAGATCAGAGCTGGTCATGTTCATTTCACTGATGATCAAGGACTGAAGAGTCTCTTGCACACCCTCTAATGCATCCCTTCCGACTACCATATGGGAATTTCCTGCAAGGTTCAAGGAAACCAAAGCGGTGTTTAGAAATGTGTTCGGTTGAAGCATTTTGATGTTGTTTTCCTTAAGATTGAGGTGTTTAAGAGTCCTTAGCTGGCCAATGACGACACAGGAGGTGTTGAGATTCATCTGCTGTGTTGATCGGTCAATGGAGGCGCAAGGTTGCACAGAATTGTCTTGTAGATTTAATGTTTCTATTTGCGTGAGCGCATTGAGAAAAAGTGGAGAAATGAATGCAAGTCCGTTACTCTGAAGGTTAAGGTACTTTAAGGATGGAAAGAAAAGCTGCCTGCTGATTCCTGATTCATCACCATGTCTTATATTCCAGGCAATGTTTTGCAAACAGTTGAAACTAAAATTCAGAGTTTCCAATGATGTAAGAAGGCTCAGAGTCTCAAGTGGGAAAGATCTGAAGTGGTTATAGCTGAGATCAATATAAATCAGTGGCATCAGCCTCCAGTTTGAGTGCAAGTTGTTTTTTCTAACAATTTTCTCGCTCATTATCTCACTATAAAGAGCATTGGCCTCTGATACCATTGCAACCTCTGAATTTAAAGCACCAACCAAATTATTCTGTAAATGCAGATACTTCAAACGGTTCATTTTTGGAACAATTGGGAAATAAAGGAGTTTGTTGTGACTCAGATCAAGTATTTCAAGCCTGTACAACTGGTCATCTTCACGTGTAACAAAGAACTCAACTGAATTTCGACTGAGGTTCAGATATTTAACTTGATGTAATTTAAAATCACAGATATGTGCGAGGTTATTTCTGGCCAAATTTAGCAGCTCTAATTGTCTCAAAGGTTCAAATGTCCCCTCTTCTATCACCGATATGTGATTGTCATCAATAGTAATGGCCCTCAAACCTTTACTCTCTTTGAACAAATTGGGTGAAAGTGTTGTCAAAGCATTACCGGTCATCTTAAGTTGATCAAGAGAAGGTTTGTTTCGAAGATACAGTTCCACTGCATCATCACCCAAGTCGTTCATGGATATGTCCAAACTCTTCAATCTGATGATGGATTGAAGGGCTTTGCCGTTATTGCCAATGTCCTTGCTCAGCAAATTTCTGGACAAATTCAACTCCTCAAGTTGAGCCAGGTTTTCAAAAGCGCCCTCAGAGATGAGGTCGAGCTGGTTGGAGCTCAGGTCCAGCTGTTGCAAGTTGGGCAAAGCAAGCGGGTGCAGCTGTCTGATGAAGTTATTGGACAGGTCAAGCCTCCTGAGCCTTACGTCCAAATCCAGAGGGACCGAATAGAGGTTCTGGTTGCTCCAAGAGTGCTCCTTGAAATGAGAGGAACAATAATCACAACCAATCAGAGAGGGAACCGTGGCAATCAAACACTTGCAATGTTATTGTACAAAAAATGTTGATTATAAATCGTGAGCATACCTTTGGCAGGTCATACGTCAGTCCAGTTATATAAAGGTCATTGCTGATTGACCAGAGTAGCAGGAGATGAGGGAACATATGTCTGACCATCCTCTCTCTTCTGTTGCTTCTGCTGCTGCTCAACTGTACTACTACTGTTGTCTGACCTCATAAACACACTGGCACACACACACATCCTCTTATAGTCATGCTTCATAAAAAAAGGGAGAGGGAATGCAGCTGTGGACACCAGATAGGCACAGCGTATTCTATATTTAGGCAGTAAAGGCCACAAAGGCTTGATCGTATATATATATATTCTTTCTATAGAGAAAAGCATCTAAATACTTTCGATAAAAAACTGTATTTAGACAATATGTTTTGCTGTTTAATGAGGCCATTTATACTGATTCATACTTTCAAAAGGATTTATGAATCCATATGACAATTTATTTGTACTCAGACTTATTATTCCATTTATAACAACTTAAATGTCTTCATGATACCTTTTAGTATCTACAGTGTTAAGCATTTGGTGTCCACCAGGAACCCCCTCCCGAGCGGGAGGATATAAATTTGTACCTTTGTTTGTTCCTGACATAGTCTTCGGTAAACGGAAACCATTCTAAAATAGACGAGAGGAACAAATAAACAGACGAAGTGGAGGCGGAGCAAGGTATAAAGAGACATGTTAAAATAGACCGATGAAAGGAGGTGGAAGCACATATAAATATAATGCAAGGGGATGGTTCGGGTGGGGTACCTGATATAAATATCCAACATAATGCTTAAAAGATAAAGGATTTTAAAAGTAATAGACAGGAAGTTTATTAAAATAACGTTTCCCTGCTGCTGTCAGTGCCTCTGCCCTGTATCTGTATCCCCTCACACGGCTCAGTTAACAGTTTCTCACATCCGGCAGCGACAAGCTGCGTGATTATCATCATCGTACTGTCTCGTTTCAGTTTAGCTGTATGACACCGAAAAACGTGGAGTCTGCGTCCATAGAAATGAGGGAATGGGGCCTGTACGGGATCACCAATTCAAGCTCATCATCCTGAAGCAGCTGCACAACACCTGCAGCAGAGGATAGATAGACAGAGGCATTAACAGAGAAGACACCAGATGGCTGACAAGTAAAAAGAAAAACAGTTTCATAGTGAGGCCAAGTCTAGAGCTCCTGGACACAGTCTCTGAAGCTGTTTGGAGGGATGGACACCATATGTACAAAAGGTATGCCCTCACGGTGTTTGGAAATTTAGTGGAGAGGTCGCTTAAATTAAAGGAATTGTGAAACATTTAGGCAGTTTTTTGCCCAGCGCTCAATGAGAAGATTGATACCACACTTACGCCCTAATAGCAAACTTGAAGCTACAGCCAGCAGCTAACTAGCGTAGCTTAGCACCTCTAGAGCATACAAAGTTAGCACATAGTATGTCACGTACAGAAAAAACTAAGTTTAAGTGTGAAAAAAACCTCAGGGTGATGATAACACTGAAGATAATCACTGCTTTTGGACAAAAGCTAGTCCAGCAAGGCGCATAATCAGCCGTCCAACAATGGCTCAATTTTACATTCAGGTTTCTGTGTAAGCAAATACGCTACGTAGGGGTCCCTTGGGGAGTTTAGAGCCAAAATTAGCTGTGCTTTATGCTAAGCTAAGCTTACCACCTGCTGTTTGTAGCTGTATATTCACCATCTAGACATGAGAGAGGGATCAATGATCTCACCTAACTATTGGAAAGAAAGCAAATGGGCGTATACTTTTTGAAATTGTTAAGACTATATCTTTTAGGCCGCAGTGCCGGGCAGCAGCATCGCCTCACTGACCTGCAGTGTAACACGTATTGGCTGGAGTTTTATCTGGCATCTCCTGCAGGCAGCACAAGAGTTCTGTTGGTGTCCTCTCCGTTCTAGTGGAGCTCAAACTTTGAATGATGTGACCCATGACTTTACTTGGGCTTTTGAACAACACCTGTGAATGAAGCAGAACATTAGTTGACCAGTTGGAACAAAATCATTTTTCGACATGCTTTAGTAAGAGTGACCCCATACTTGTCCAAACACCAAGTAATATCCATCTTCTTGGACAACAATTCTGTTTTCCTTTTGTGAAATTGCATTTCCTTGCTGCGCAGAAACAGTCCAAGGGATTACGGTTATATTTCCTATGGGAGAAAGCATGACATACTTCATTCAAGTGCATTGCGACAGCCAAAGACTTGCATTCAGTTTTACCTTTTATGTCTGGCTGTTTGTTAGTGTTAGCTGTTAACTGCAGGAATGATGTTGGAGCTGGCAGGAGGAGGAAATAAACATAATACTTTAATTCAATTAACTTAGTATATAGTGTTTATGGTCTCACTACAAGATTAGATCGTAACTAATGGACACATTTTTAGTTCACCTCTGCAGCTGCCCTGTTGCCGTTTCACTCTCCTGGAAGAAACCTTCAGAGAACTCAGACTGTTTGGGAAAGTACTTGGCTTTATGTCCTTAGAGAAAACAGAGCATTAGGACAAAATGTGTTATTGCAGCGCTATCTGAACACTCACTAATGGCATAAATCTCAGTAGTACAATGTCCAAGATGACTACATCCTCCATAATCAGTGACATACCTCCCTTCTTTCAGACATCTTGGCCATTTTCCCATTGACTCCCTCAGAACGTGGCTGATTGAATTGTAAAATTAGGTCCCCTTGGAGTTTGCGCAAATCATTTTCTAAAACACTGGCTCTGTGCACCAGGAAAACACTAAGACAAAACATAAATGCTGCTAGTGACAATATGGCGCTGTAAAGCATCGTGAGAAGGAAGACGCAGACTGCATGTCCTGAAGTTACTCAAATGGGTGAGGTCACACTCTGGTTAACCCCCGGAAACCTAAATGTAAAGTTTCAAAATGAGGAACCATCTTCTCCCTGCCTCTCAAGATGGAACTAATTTAGATACTACAAAGATTACAGCCAAATTTGAAGTGTGTTGTAAAACTTGCAAAGTAAAAGCAACATTTTAATGGAGCCAAAGGCCACAGAGAACATCACTTGTCAAAACCCGTGCCAGCAGTGTCCAAAATAGGAGACACGTTTAGCCCTTTAAATCAATACCATAGCTACACAAACACAAGACAGACAAATGCATTTAGACAGAAAATTAAACATTTTAATCCATCAATCAACTCCATTTACAAAAGTATATCCCTTTTTATATACAATATGTACAGAGACGTATAAACAACTATCATTTTTCCACATGGATTCATTCATACGGTGACCAAACAATAGCACTGTAACAAAACATATCTCTGATATTCTGCAGGGATGCTGTAGTGCAAATATGTGCAAAATATATAGTGCTGTTGGTCTGTGAATACCTTTACCTCCAGTTGTAATGTTTCTTTTCTCAGCCTTGCATAGATACCTTTATACTTGCTTTGAACTTTTTTTTTAATAACCCAGTGGCATATGGTGCTAATAAGCACATGTTAAACCACTTACTTATACCTGTTGATATAATTCAATGAATTAAAATGACCATAACTCATGGACTATAAAAAACTGCAAATAGAGCATTTGGAATAGCTGGTGTTTTTTGGCGATACGAGATTATCATTCAGCAGCACTTGACAATATGTAAATATTAAGTATATGTCAGCGCAGTGTCCTTTCTGGTTATAAAGAGAGATGTCGTCTGTGTTGACACCAGATGGTGACTAGAAATAGAACCCTTTTTTTTGTTTTTTAGGCTCATCACGGCTGATCTCTTTGCACAGA